>NW_026701502.1:0-143208 GCF_030435755.1 Ochotona princeps | reverse complement strand
GAGTTGTTCTCCCACAAGAACCACTCGGCTGATCCTTCTTCAATATGCCCTTCACCAACATGCAGTGTTTCCTTGATTGAATTAGCTCTCACACCAATATTTGCGTCTAGAGCCTTTGCATTGAGGGCTATCTGAAAACGGCTGTGGCGCTGAAGTTGCCTGTGAATGTGGAGTTGGTGACATGTGAAACCCGCATGTGGATCATTCGTTTGTGTGGGATGCTCTACCAGGTTCATTCCTAGATAATGCACTCAAAGGGCACTAAGCATAGAGTGTGAAAACTGAGATTCCTTGAGAGCTGCTTGGAAGCCTGATGGTGTGTGAAGTTAGTGAGCCAAATGGTATTGTTCTCCCACAAGAACCATTCGGCTGATCCTTCTTCAATATGCATTTCACCAACATGCAGTGCATCCTTGATTGAATTAACTCTCACACCAATATTTGCATATAGAGCCTTTGCATTGAGGGCTATCTGAAAACGGCTGTGGCGCTGAAGTTGCCTGTGAATGTGGAGTTGGTGGCATGTGAAACCCGCATGTGGAGCATTCGTTTGTGTGGGATGCTCTACCAGGTTCATTCCTAGATAATGCACTCAATGGGCACTAAGCATAGAGTGTGAAAACTGAGTTTCCTTGAGAGCTGCTTGGAAGCCTGATGGTGTGTGAAGTTAGTGAGCCAAATGGAGTTGTTCTCCCACAAGAACCACTCGGCTGATCCTTCTTCAATATGCCCTTCACCAACATGCAGTGTTTCCTTGATTGAATTAGCTCTCACACCAATATTTGCGTCTAGAGCCTTTGCATTGAGGGCTATCTGAAAACGGCTGTGGTGCTGAAGTTGCCTGTCAATGTGGAGTTGGTGGCATGTGAATCCCGCATGTGGAGCATTCGTTTGTGTGGGATGCTCACCAAGCTTCATGTCAATCCTAGGTACTCAAAGGGCACTAAGCATAGAGTGTGAAAACTGAGTTTCCTTGAGAGCTGCTTGGAAGCCTAATGGTGTGTGAAGTTAGTGAGCCAAATGGAGTTGTTCTCCCACAAGAACCACTCGGCTGATCCTTCTTCAATATGCCCTTCACCAACATGCAGTGTTTCCTTGATTGAATTAGCTCTCACACCAATATTTGCGTCTAGAGCCTTTGCATTGAGGGCTATCTGAAAACGGCTGTGGCGCTGAAGTTGCCTGTGAATGTGGAGTTGGTGACATGTGAAACCCGCATGTGGATCATTCGTTTGTGTGGGATGCTCTACCAGGTTCATTCCTAGATAATGCACTCAAAGGGCACTAAGCATAGAGTGTGAAAACTGAGATTCCTTGAGAGCTGCTTGGAAGCCTGATGGTGTGTGAAGTTAGTGAGCCAAATGGTATTGTTCTCCCACAAGAACCATTCGGCTGATCCTTCTTCAATATGCATTTCACCAACATGCAGTGCATCCTTGATTGAATTAACTCTCACACCAATATTTGCATATAGAGCCTTTGCATTGAGGGCTATCTGAAAACGGCTGTGGCGCTGAAGTTGCCTGTCAATGTGGAGTTGGTGGCATGTGAAACCCGCATGTGGAGCATTCGTTTGTGTGGAATGCTCACCAAGCTTAATGTCAGTCCTATGTACTAAAGGGCACTAAGCATAGAGTGTGAAAACTGAGTTTCCTTGAGAGCTGCTTGGAAGCCTGATGGTGTGTGAAGTTAGTGAGCCAAATGGAGTTGTTCTCCCACAAGAACCACTCGGCTGATCCTTCTTCAATATGCCCTTCAGCAACATGCAGTGTTTCCTTGATTGAATTAACTCTCACACCAATATTTGCGTCTAGAGCCTTTGCATTGAGGGCTATCAGAAAACGGCTGTGGCTCTGAAGTTGCCTGTGAATGTGGAGTTGGTGGCATGTGAAACCCGCATGTGGAGCATTCTTTTGTGTCGGATGCTCACCAAGCTTCATGTCAGTCCTAGGTACTCAAAGGGCACTAAGCATAGAGTGTGAAAACTGAGTTTCCTTGAGAGCTGCTTGGAAGCCTGATGGTGTGTGAAGTTAGTGAGCCAAATGGAGTTGTTCTGCCACAAGAACCACCCGGCTGATCCTTCTTCAATATGCCCTTCACCAACATGCAGTGTTTCCTTGATTGAATTAGCTCTCACACCAATATTTGCGTCTAGAGCCTTTGCATTGAGGGCTATCTGAAAACGGCTGTGGCGCTGAAGTTGCCTGTGAATGTGGAGTTGGTGGCATGTGAAACCCGCATGTGGATCATTCGTTTGTGTGGGATGCTCTACCAGGTTCATTCCTAGATAATGCACTCAAAGGGCACTAAGCATAGAGTGTGAAAACTGAGTTTCCTTGAGAGCTGCTTGGAAGCCTGATGGTGTGTGAAGTTAGTGAGCCAAATAGAGTTGTTCTCCCACAAGAACCACTCGGCTGATCCTTCTTCAATATGCCCTTCACCAACATGCAGTGCTTCCTTGATTGAATTAACTCTCACACCAATATTTGCATCTAGAGCCTTTGCATTGAGGGCTATCTGAAAACGGCTGTGGCGCTAAAGTTGCCTGTGAATGTGGAGTTGGTGGCATGTGAAACCCGCATGTGGAGCATTCGTTTGTGTGGGATTCTCATCAAGCTTCATTTCAGTCCTAGATACTCAAAGGGCACTAAGCATAGAGTCTGAAAACTGAGTTTCCTTGAGAGCTGCTTGGAAGCCTGATGGTGTGTGAAGTTAGTGAGCCAAATGGAGTTGTTCTGCCACAAGAACCACTCGGCTGATCCTTCTTCAATATGCCTTTCACCAACATGCAGTGTTTCCTTGATTGAATTAGCTCTCACACCAATATTTGTGTCTAGAGCCTTTGCATTGAGGGCTATCTGAAAACGGTTGTGGCGCTGAAGTTGCCTGTGAATGTGGAGTTTGTGGCATGTGAAACCCGCATGTGGAGCATTCGTTTGTGTGGGATGCTCTACCAGGTTCATTCCTAGATAATGCACTCAAAGGGCACTAAGCATAGAGTGTGAAAACTGAGTTTCCTTGAGAGCTGCTAGGAAGCCTGATGGTGTGTGAAGTTAGTGAGCCAAATGGAGTTGTTCTCCCACAAGAACCACTCGGCTGATCCTTCTTCAATATGCCCTTCACCAACATGCAGTGTTTCCTTGATTGAATTAGCTCTCACACCAATATTTGCGTCTAGAGCCTTTGCATTGAGGGCTATCTGAAAACGGCTGTGGCGCTGAAGTTGCCTGTGAATGTGGAGTTGGTGGCATGTGAAACCCGCATGTGGAGCATTCGTTTGTGTGGGATGCTCTACCAGGTTCATTCCTAGATAATGCACTCAAAGGGCACTAAGCATAGAGTGTGAAAACTGAGTTTCCTTGAGAGCTGCTTGGAAGCCTGATGGTGTGTGAAGTTAGTGAGCCAAATGGAGTTGTTCTCCCACAAGAACCACTCGGCTGATCCTTCTTCAATATGCCCTTCACCAACATGCAGTGTTTCCTTGATTGAATTAGCTCTCACACCAATATTTGCGTCTAGACCCTTTGCATTGAGGGCTATCTGAAAACGGCTGTGGTGCTGAAGTTGCCTGTCAATGTGGAGTTGGTGGCATGTGAATCCCGCATGTGGATCATTCGTTTGTGTGGGATGCTCACCAAGCTTCATGTCAATCCTAGGTACTCAAAGGGCACTAAGCATAGAGTGTGAAAACTGAGTTTCCTTGAGAGCTGCTTGGAAGCCTAATGGTGTGTGAAGTTAGTGAGCCAAATGGAGTTGTTCTCCCACAAGAACCACTCGGCTGATCCTTCTTCAATATGCCCTTCACCAACATGCAGTGTTTCCTTGATTGAATTAGCTCTCACACCAATATTTGCGTCTAGAGCCTTTGCATTGAGGGCTATCTGAAAACGGCTGTGGCGCTGAAGTTGCCTGTGAATGTGGAGTTGGTGACATGTGAAACCCGCATGTGGATCATTCGTTTGTGTGGGATGCTCTACCAGGTTCATTCCTAGATAATGCACTCAAAGGGCACTAAGCATAGAGTGTGAAAACTGAGATTCCTTGAGAGCTGCTTGGAAGCCTGATGCTGTGTGAAGTTAGTGAGCCAAATGGTATTGTTCTCCCACAAGAACCATTCGGCTGATCCTTCTTCAATATGCATTTCACCAACATGCAGTGCATCCTTGATTGAATTAACTCTCACACCAATATTTGCATATAGAGCCTTTGCATTGAGGGCTATCTGAAAACGGCTGTGGCGCTGAAGTTGCCTGTCAATGTGGAGTTGGTGGCATGTGAAACCCGCATGTGGAGCATTCGTTTGTGTGGGATGCTCACCAAGCTTAATGTCAGTCCTATGTACTAAAGGGCACTAAGCATAGAGTGTGAAAACTGAGTTTCCTTGAGAGCTGCTTGGAAGCCTGATGGTGTGTGAAGTTAGTGAGCCAAATGGAGTTGTTCTCCCACAAGAACCACTCGGCTGATCCTTCTTCAATATGCCCTTCAGCAACATGCAGTGTTTCCTTGATTGAATTAACTCTCACACCAATATTTGCGTCTAGAGCCTTTGCATTGAGGGCTATCAGAAAACGGCTGTGGCTCTGAAGTTGCCTGTGAATGTGGAGTTGGTGGCATGTGAAACCCGCATGTGGAGCATTCGTTTGTGTCGGATGCTCACCAAGCTTCATGTCAGTCCTAGGTACTCAAAGGGCACTAAGCATAGAGTGTGAAAACTGAGTTTCCTTGAGAGCTGCTTGGAAGCCTGATGGTGTGTGAAGTTAGTGAGCCAAATGGAGTTGTTCTGCCACAAGAACCACCCGGCTGATCCTTCTTCAATATGCCCTTCACCAACATGCAGTGTTTCCTTGATTGAATTAGCTCTCACACCAATATTTGCGTCTAGAGCCTTTGCATTGAGGGCTATCTGAAAACGGCTGTGGCGCTGAAGTTGCCTGTGAATGTGGAGTTGGTGGCATGTGAAACCCGCATGTGGATCATTCGTTTGTGTGGGATGCTCTACCAGGTTCATTCCTAGATAATGCACTCAAAGGGCACTAAGCATAGAGTGTGAAAACTGAGTTTCCTTGAGAGCTGCTTGGAAGCCTGATGGTGTGTGAAGTTAGTGAGCCAAATAGAGTTGTTCTCCCACAAGAACCACTCGGCTGATCCTTCTTCAATATGCCCTTCACCAACATGCAGTGCTTCCTTGATTGAATTAACTCTCACACCAATATTTGCATCTAGAGCCTTTGCATTGAGGGCTATCTGAAAACGGCTGTGGCGCTAAAGTTGCCTGTGAATGTGGAGTTGGTGGCATGTGAAACCCGCATGTGGAGCATTCGTTTGTGTGGGATTCTCATCAAGCTTCATTTCAGTCCTAGATACTCAAAGGGCACTAAGCATAGAGTCTGAAAACTGAGTTTCCTTGAGAGCTGCTTGGAAGCCTGATGGTGTGTGAAGTTAGTGAGCCAAATGGAGTTGTTCTGCCACAAGAACCACTCGGCTGATCCTTCTTCAATATGCCTTTCACCAACATGCAGTGTTTCCTTGATTGAATTAGCTCTCACACCAATATTTGTGTCTAGAGCCTTTGCATTGAGGGCTATCTGAAAACGGCTGTGGCGCTGAAGTTGCCTGTGAATGTGGAGTTGGTGGCATGTGAAACCCGCATGTGGAGCATTCGTTTGTGTGGGATGCTCTACCAGGTTCATTCCTAGATAATGCACTCAAAGGGCACTAAGCATAGAGTGTGAAAACTGAGTTTCCTTGAGAGCTGCTAGGAAGCCTGATGGTGTGTGAAGCTAGTGAGTCAAATGCAGTTGTTCTCCCACAAGAACCACTCGGCTGATCCTTCTTCAGTATGCCCTTCACCAACATGCAGTGTTTCCTTGATTGAATTATCCCCCACACCAATATTTGCGTCTAGAGCCTTTGCATTGAGGGCTATCTGAAAACGGTTGTGGCGCTGAAGTTGTCTGAGAATGTGGAGTTGGTGGCATGTGAAACCCGCATGTGGAGCATTCGTTTGTGTGGGATGCTCTACCAGGTTCATTCCTAGATAATGCACTCAAAGGGCACTAAGCATAGAGTGTGAAAACTGAGTTTCCTTGAGAGCTGCTTGGAAGCCTGATGGTGTGTGAAGTTAGTGAGTCAAATGCAGTTGTTCTCCCTCAAGAACCACTCGGCTGATCCTTCTTCAATATGCCCTTCACCAACATGCAGTGTTTTCTTATTTGAATTATCTCCCACACCAATATTTGCGACTAGAGCCTTTGCATTGAGGGCTATCTGAAAACGGCTGTGGTGCTGAAGTTGCCTGTGAATGTGGAGTTGGTGGCATGTGAAACTTGCATGTGGAGCTTTCGTTTGTGTGGGATGCTCACCAAGCTTCATTTCAGTCCTAGGCACTCAAAGGGCACTAAGCATAGAGTGTGAAAACTGAGTTTCCTTGAGAGCTGCTTGGAAGCCTGATGGTGTGTGAAGTTAGTGAGCCAAATGGAGTTGTTCTCCCACAAGAACCACTCGGCTGATCCTTCTTCAATATGCCCTTCACCAACATGCAGTGTTTCCTTGATTGAATTAGCTCTCACACCAATATTTGCGTCTAGAGCCTTTGCATTGAGGGCTATCTGAAAACGGCTGTGGCGCTGAAGTTGCCTGTCAATGTGGAGTTGGTGGCATGTGAAACCCGCATGTGGAGCATTCGTTTGTGTGGGATGCTCACCAAGCTTCATGTCAGTCCTAGGTACTCAAAGGGCACTAAGCATAGAGTGTGAAAACGGAGTTTCCTTGAGAGCTGCTTGGAAGCCTGATGGTGTGTGAAGTTAGTGAGCCAAATGGAGTTGTTCTCCCACAAGACCCACTCGGCTGATCCTTCTTCAATATGCCCTTCAGCAACATGCAGTGTTTCCTTGATTGAATTAGCTCTCACACCAATATTTGCGTCTAGAGCCTTTGCATTGAGGGCTATCTGAAAACGGCTGTGGCGCTGAAGTTGCCTGTGAATGTGGAGTTGGTGGCATGTGAAACCCGCATGTGGAGCATTCGTTTGTGTGGGATGCTCTACCAGGTTCATTCCTAGATAATGCACTCAAAGGGCACTAAGCATAGAGTGTGAAAACTGAGTTTCCTTGAGAGCTGCTTGGAAGCCTGATGGTGTGTGAAGTTAGTGAGTCAAATGCAGTTGTTCTCCCACAAGAACCACTCGGCTGATCCTTCTTCAATATGCCCTTCACCAACATGCAGTGTTTTCTTATTTGAATTATCTCCCACACCAATATTTGCGTCTAGAGCCTTTGCATTGAGGGCTATCTGAAAACGGCTGTGGTGCTGAAGTTGCCTGTCAATGTGGAGTTGGTGGCATGTGAAACCTGCATGTGGAGCTTTCGTTTGTGTGGGATGCTCACCAAGCTTCATTTCAGTCCTAGGCACTCAAAGGACACTAAGCATAGAGTGTGAAAACTGAGTTTCCTTGAGAGCTGCTTGGAAGCCTGATGGTGTGTGAAGTTAGTGAGCCAAATGGAGTTGTTCTCCCACAAGAACCACTCGGCTGATCCTTCTTCAATATGCCCTTAACCAACATGCAGTGTTTCCTTGATTGAATTAGCTCTCACACCAATATTTGCGTCTAGAGCCTTTGCATTGAGGGCTATCTGAAAACGGCTGTGGCGCTGAATCTGCCTGTGAATGTGGAGTTGGTGGCATGTGAAACCCGCATGTGGAGCATTCGTTTGTGTGGGATGCTCTACCAGGTTCATTCCTAGATAATGCACTCAAAGGTCACTAAGCATAGAGTGTGAAAACTGAGTTTCCTTGAGAGCTGCTTGGAAGCCTGATGGTGTGTGAAGTTAGTGAGTCAAATGCAGTTGTTCTCCCACAAGAACCACTCGGCTGATCCTTCTTCAATATGCCCTTCACCAACATGCAGTGTTTCCTTGATTGAATTAGCTCTCACACCAATATTTGCGTCTAGAGCCTTTGCATTGAGGGCTATCTGAAAACTGCTGTGGCTCTGAAGTTGCTTGAGAATGTGGAGTTGGTGGCATGTGAAACCCGCATGTGGAGCTTTCGTTTGTGTGGGATGCTCTACCAGGTTCATTCCTAGATAATGCACTCAAAGGGCACTAAGCATAGAGTGTGAAAACTGAGTTTCCTTGAGAGCTGCTTGGAAGCCTGATGGTGTGTGAAGTTAGTGAGAGCCAAATGGAGTTGTTCTCCCACAAGAACCACTCGGCTGATCCTTCTTCAATATGCCCTTCACCAACATGCAGTGTTTCCTTGATTGAATTAGCTCTCACACCAATATTTGAGTCTAGAGCCTTTGCATTGAGGGCTATCTGAAAACGGCTGTGACGCTGAAGTTGCCTGTGAATGTGGAGTTGGTGGCATGTGAAACCCGCATGTGGAGCATTCGTTTGTGTGGGATGCTCTACCAGGTTCATTCCTAGATAATGCACTCAAAGGGCACTAAGCATAGAGTGTGAAAACTGAGTTTCCTTGAGAGCTGCTTGGAAGCCTGATGGTGTGTGAAGTGAGTGAGTCAAATGCAGTTGTTCTCCCACAAGAACCACTCGGCTGATCCTTCTTCAATAATCCCCTCAGCAACATGCAGTGTTTCCTTGATTGAATTATCCCCAACACCAATATTTGCGTCTAGAGCCTTTGCATTGAGGGCTATCTGAAAACGGCTGTGGTGCTGAAGTTGCCTGTCAATGTGGAGTTGGTGGCATGTGAAACCGCATGTGGAGCATTCGTTTGTGTGGGATGCTCACCAAGCTTCATTTCAGTCCTAGGTACTCAAAGGGCACTAAGCATAGAGTGTGAAAACTGAGATTCCTTGAGAGCTGCTTGGAAGCCTGATGGTGTGTGAAGTTAGTGAGCCAAATGGAGTTGTTCTCCCACAAGAACCACTCGGCTGATCCTTCTTCAATATGCCCTTCACCAACATGCAGTGTTTCCTTGATTGAATTAGCTCCCACACCAATATTTGCGTCTTGAGTCTTTGCATTGAGGGCTATCTGAAAACGGCTGTGGCGCTGAAGTGCCTGTGAATGTGGAGTTGGTGGCATGTGAAACCCGCATGTGGAGCATTCGTTTGTGTGGGATGCTCTACCAGGTTCATTCCTAGATAATGCACTCAAAGGGCACTAAGCATAGAGTGTGAAAACTGAGTTTCCTTGAGAGCTGCTTGGAAGCCTGATGGTGTGTGAAGTTAGTGAGTCAAATGGAGTTGTTCTCCCACAAGAACTACTCGGCTGATCCTTCTTCAATATGCCCTTCACCAACATGCAGTGTTTCCTTGATTGAATTAGCTCTCACACCAATATTTGAGTCTAGAGCCTTTGCACTGAGGGCTATCTGAAAACGGCTGTGGCGCTGAAGTGCCTGTGAATGTGGAGTTGGTGGCATGTGAAACCCGCATGTGGAGCATTCGTTTGTGTGGAATGCTCACCAAGCTTCATTTCAGTCCTAGGTACTCAAAGGGCACTAAGCATAGAGTGTGAAAACTGAGTTTCCTTGAGAGCTGCTTGAAAGCCTGATGGTGTGTGAAGTTAGTGAGTCAAATGCAGTTGTTCTCCCACAAGAACCACTCGGCTGATCCTTCTTCAGTATGCCCTTCACCAACATGCAGTGTTTCCTTGATTGAATTATCCCTCACACCAATATTTGCGTCTAGAGCCTTTGCATTGAGGGCTATCTGAAAACGGCTGTGGCGCTGAAGTTGCCTGAGAATGTGGAGTTGGCGGCATGTGAAACCCGCATGTGGTGCATTCGTTTGTGTGGGATGCTCTACCAGGTTCATTCCTAGATAATGCACTCAAAGGGCACTAAGCATAGAGTGTGAAAACTGAGTTTCCTTGAGAGCTGCTTGGAAGCCTGATGGTGTGTGAAGTTAGTGAGCCAAATGGAGTTGTTCTGCCACAAGAACCACTCGGCTGATCCTTCTTCAATATGCCCTTCACCAACATGCAGTGTTTCCTTGATTGAATTAGCTCTCACACCAATATTTGCGTCTAGAGCCTTTGCATTGAGGGCTATCTGAAAACGGCTGCGGTGCTGAAGTTGCCTGTCAATGTGGAGTTGGTGGCATGTGAAACCCGCATGTGGAGCATTCGTTTGTGTGGGATGCTCACCAAGATTCATGTCAGTCCTAGGTACTCAAAGGGCACTAAGCATAGAGTGTGAAAACTGAGTTTCCTTGAGAGCTGCTTGGAAGCCTGATGGTGTGTGAAGTTAGTGAGCCAAATGGAGTTGTTCTCCCACATGAACCACTCGGCTGATCCTTCTTCAATATGCCCTTCACCAACATGCAGTGTTTCCTTGATTGAATTAGCTCTCACAAGAATATTTGCGTCTAGAGCCTTTGCATTCAGCGCTATCTGAAAACGGCTGTGGCGATGAAGTTGCCTGAGAATGTGGAGTTGGTGGCATGTGAAACCCGCATGTGGAGCTTTCGTTTGTGTGGGATGCTCTACCAGGTTCATTCCTAGATAATGCACTCAAAGGGCACTAAGCATAGAGTGTGAAAACTGAGATTCCTTGAGAGGTGCTTGGAAGCCTGATGGTGTGTGAAGTTAGTGAGCCAAATGGAGTTGTTCTCCCACAAGACCCACTCGGCTGATCCTTCTTCAATATGCCCTTCAGCAACATGCAGTGTTTCCTTGATTGAATTAGCTCTCACACCAATATTTGCATCTAGAGCCTTTGCATTGAGGGCTATCTGAAAACGGCTGTGGCGCTGAAGTTGCCTGTGAATGTGGAGTTGGTGGCATGTGAAACCCGCATGTGGAGCATTCGTTTGTGTGGGATGCTCACCAAGCTTCATTTCAGTCCTAGGTACTCAAAGGGCACTAAGCATAGAGTGTGAAAACTGAGATTCCTTGAGAGGTGCTTGGAAGCCTGATGGTGTGTGAAGTTAGTGAGCCAAATGGAGTTGTTCTCCCACAAGAACCACTCGGCTGATCCTTCTTCAATATGCCCTTCACCAACATGCACTGTTTCCTTGATTGAATTAGCTCCCACACCAATATTTGCGTCTTGAGTCTTTGCATTGAGGGCTATCTGAAAACGGCTGTGGCGCTGAAGTACCTGTGAATGTGGAGTTGGTGGCATGTGAAACCCGCATGTGGAGCATTCATTTGTGTGGGATGCTCTACCAGGTTCATTCCTAGATAATGCACTCAAAGGGCACTAAGCATAGAGTGTGAAAACTGAGTTTCCGTGAGAGCTGCTTGGAAGCCTGATGGTGTGTGAAGTTAGTGAGTCAAATGGAGTTGTTCTCCCACAAGAACTACTCGGCTGATCCTTCTTCAATATGCCCTTCACCAACATGCAGTGTTTCCTTGATTGAATTAACTCTCACACCAATATTTGAGTCTAGAGCCTTTGCACTGAGGGCTATCTGAAAACGGCTGTGGCGCTGAAGTGCCTGTGAATGTGGAGTTGGTGGCATGTGAATCCCGCATGTGGAGCATTCGTTTGTGTGGGATGCTCTACCAGGTTCATTCCTAGATAATGCACTCAAAGGGCACGAAGCATAGAGTGTGAAAACTGACTTTCCTTGAGAGCTGCTTGGAAGCCTGATGGTGTGTGAAGTTAGTGAGCCAAATGGAGTTGTTCTCCCACAAGAACCACTCGTCTGATCCTTCTTCAATATGCCCTTCACCAACATGCAGTACTTCCTTGATTGAATTAACTCTCACACAAATATTTGCATCTATTGCCTTTACATTGAGGGCTATCTGAAAACGGCTGTGGCGCTGAAGTTGCCTGAGAATGTGGAGTTGGTGGCATGTGAAACCCGCATGTGGAGCATTCGTTTGTGTGGGATGCTCACCAAGCTTCATTTCAGTCCTAGGTACTCAAAGGGCACTAAGCATAGAGTGTGAAAACTGAGTTTCCTTGAGAGCTGCTTGAAAGCCTGATGGTGTGTGAAGTTAGTGAGTCAAATGCAGTTGTTCTCCCACAAGAACCACTCGGCTGATCCTTCTTCAGTATGCCCTTCACCAACATGCAGTGTTTCCTTGATTGAATTATCCCCCACACCAATATTTGCGTCTAGAGCCTTTGCATTGAGGGCTATCTGAAAACGGCTGTGGCGATGAAGTTGCCTGAGAATGTGGAGTTGGTGGCATGTGAAACCCGCATGTGGAGCATTCGTTTGTGTGGGATGCTCTACCAGGTTCATTCCTAGATAATGCACTCAAAGGGCACTAAGCATAGAGTGTGAAAACTGAGTTTCCTTGAGAGCTGCTTGGAAGCCTGATGGTGTGTGAAGTTAGTGAGCCAAATGGAGTTGTTCTCCCACAAGAACCACTCGGCTGATCCTTCTTCAATATGCCCTTCACCAACATGCAGTGTTTCCTTGATTGAATTAGCTCTCACACCAATATTTGAGTCCAGAGCCTTTGCACTGAGGGCTATCTGAAAACGGCTGTGGCCCTGAGGTGCCTGTGAATGTGGAGTTGGTGGCATGTGAAACCCGCATGTGGAGCATTCGTTTGTGTGGGATGCTCTACCAGGTTCATTCCTAGATAATGCACTCAAAGGGCACTAAGCATAGAGTGTGAAAACTGAGTTTCCTTGAGAGCTGCTTGGAAGCCTGATGGTGTGTGAAGTTAGTGAGTCAAATGCAGTTGTTCTCCCACAAGAACCACTCGGCTGATCCTTCTTCAATATGCCCCTCAGCAACATGCAGTGTTTCCTTGATTGAATTATCCATAACACCAATATTTGCGTTTAGAGCCTTTGTATTGAGGGCTATCTGAAAACGGCTGTGGCGCTGAAGTTGCCTGTGAATGTGGAGTTGCTGGCATGTGAAACCCGCATGTGGAGCATTCGTTTGTGTGGGATGCTCACCAAGCTTCATTTCAGTCCTAGGTACTCAAAGGGCACTAAGCATAGAGTGTGAAAACTGAGATTCCTTGAGAGCTGCTTGGAAGCCTGATGGTGTGTGAAGTTAGTGAGCCAAATGGAGTTGTTCTCCCACAAGAACCACTCGGCTGATCCTTCTTCAATATGCCCTTCACCAACATGCAGTGTTTCCTTGATTGAATTAGCTCTCACACCAATATTTGCGTCTAGAGCCTTTGCATTGAGGGCTATCTGAAAACGGCTGTGGCGCTGAAGTTGCCTGTGAATGTGGAGTTGGTGGCATGTGAAACCCGCATGTGGAGCATTAGTTTGTGTGGGATGCTCACCAAGCTTCATTTCAGTCCTACGTAGTCAAAGGGCACTAAGCATAGAGTGTGAAAACTGAGTTTCCTTGAGAGCTGCTTGGAAGCCTGATGGTGTGTGAAGTTAGTGAGCCAAATGGAGTTGTTCTCCCACAAGAACCACTCGGCTGATCCTTCTTCAATATGCCCTTCACCAACATGCAGTGTTTCCTTGATTGAATTATCTCTCACCAATATTTGCGTCTAGAGCCTTTGCATTGAGGGCTATCTGAAAACGGCTGTGGCGCTGAAGTTGCCTGTGAATGTGGAGTTGGTGGCATGTGAAACCCGCATGTGGAGCATTCGTTTGTGTGGGATGCTCTACCAGGTTCATTCCTAGATAATGCACTCAAAGGGCACTAAGCATAGAGTGTGAAAACTGAGTTTCCTTGAGAGCTGCTTGGAAGCCTGATGGTGTGTGAAGTGAGTGAGTCAAATGCAGTTGTTCTCCCACAAGAACCACTCGGCTGATCCTTCTTCAATATGCCCTTCACCAACATGCAGTGTTTCCTTGATTGAATTAGCTCTCACACCAATATTTGCGTCTAGAGCCTTTGCATTGAGGGCTATCTGAAAACGGCTGTGGCGCTGAAGTTGCCTGTGAATGTGGAGTTGCTGGCATGTGAAACCCGCATGTGGAGCATTCGTTTGTGTGGGATGCTCTACCAGGTTCATTCCTAGATAATGCACTCAAAGGTCACTAAGCATAGAGTGTGAAAACTGAGTTTCCTTGAGAGCTGCTTGGAAGCCTGATGGTGTGTGAAGTTAGTGAGCCAAATGGAGTTGTTCTCCCACAAGAACCACTCGGCTGATCCTTCTTCAATATGCCCTTCACCAACATGCAGTGTTTCCTTGATTGAATTAGCTCTCACACCAATATTTGAGTCTAGAGCCTTTGCATTGAGGGCTATCTGAAAACGGCTGTGGAACTGAAGTTGCCTGTGAATGTGGAGTTGCTGGCATGTGAAACCCGCATGTGGAGCATTCGTTTGTGTGGGATGCTCTACCAGGTTCATTCCTAGATAATGCACTCAAAGGGCACGAAGCATAGAGTGTGAAAACTGAGTTTCCTTGAGAGCTGCTTGGAAGCCTGATGGTGTGTGAAGTTAGTGAGTCAAATGCAGTTGTTCTCCCACAAGAACCACTCGGCTGATCCTTCTTCAATATGCCCTTCACCAACATGCAGTGTTTCCTTGATTGAATTAGCTCTCACACCAATATTTGCGTCTAGAGCCTTTGCATTGAGGGCTATCAGAAAACGGCTGTGGCGCTGAAGTTGCCTTTGAATGTGGAGTTGGTGGCATGTGAAACCAGCATGTGGAGCATTCGTTTGTGTGGGATGCTCACCAAGCTTCATTTCAGTCCAAGGTACTCAAAGGGCACTAAGCATAGAGTGTGAAAACTGAGTTTCCTTGAGAGCTGCTTGGAAGCCTGATGGTGTGTGAAGTTAGTGAGCCAAATGGAGTTGTTCTCCCACAAGAACCACTCGGCTGATCCTTCTTCAATATGCCCTTCACCAACATGCAGTGTTTCCTTGATTGAATTAGCTCTCACACCAATATTTGCGTCTAGAGCCTTTGCATTGAGGGCTATCTGAAAACGGCTGTGGCGCTGAAGTTGCCTGTGAATGTGGAGTTGGTGGCATGTGAAACCCGCATGTGGAGCATTCGTTTGTGTGCGATGCTCACCAAGCTTCATTTCAGTCCTAGGTACTCAAAGGGCACTAAGCATAGAGTGTGAAAACTGAGTTTCCTTGAGAGCTGCTTGGAAGCTTGATGGTGTGTGAAGTTAGTGAGCCAAATGGAGTTGTTCTCCCACAAGAACCACTCGGCTGATCCTTCTTCAATATGCCCTTCACCAACATGCAGTGTTTCCTTGATTGAATTATCTCTCACCAATATTTGCGTCTAGAGCCTTTGCATTGAGGGCTATCTGAAAACGGCTGTGGCGCTGAAGTTGCCTGAGAATGTGGAGTTGGTGGCATGTGAAACCCGCATGTGGAGCATTCGTTTGTGTGGGATGCTCTACCAGGATCATTCCTAGATAATGCACTCAAAGGGCACTAAGCATAGAGTGTGAAAACTGAGTTTCCTTGAGAGCTGCTTGGAAGCCTGATGGTGTGTGAAGTGAGTGAGTCAAATGCAGTTGTTCTCCCACAAGAACCACTCGGCTGATCCTTCTTCAATATGCCCTTCACCAACATGCAGTGTTTCCTTGATTGAATTAGCTCTCACACCAATATTTGCGTCTAGAGCCTTTGCATTGAGGGCTATCTGAAAACGGCTGTGGCGCTGAAGTTGCCTGTGAATGTGGAGTTGCTGGCATGTGAAACCCGCATGTGGAGCATTCGTTTGTGTGGGATGCTCTACCAGGTTCATTCCTAGATAATGCACTCAAAGGGCACTAAGCATAGAGTGTGAAAACTGAGTTTCCTTGAGAGCTGCTTGGAAGCCTGATGGTGTGTGAAGTTAGTGAGCCAAATGGAGTTGTTCTCCCACAAGAACCACTCGGCTGATCCTTCTTCAATATGCCCTTCACCAACATGCAGTGTTTCCTTGATTGAATTAGCTCTCACACCAATATTTGAGTCTAGAGCCTTTGCATTGAGGGCTATCTGAAAACGGCTGTGGAACTGAAGTTGCCTGTGAATGTGGAGTTGCTGGCATGTGAAACCCGCATGTGGAGCATTCGTTTGTGTGGGATGCTCTACCAGGTTCATTCCTAGATAATGCACTCAAAGGTCACTAAGCATAGAGTGTGAAAACTGAGTTTCCTTGAGAGCTGCTTGGAAGCCTGATGGTGTGTGAAGTTAGTGAGTCAAATGGAGTTGTTCTCCCACAAGAACCACTCGGCTGATCCTTCTTCAATATGCCCTTCACCAACATGCAGTGTTTCCTTGATTGAATTAGCTCTCACACCAATATTTGAGTCTAGAGCCTTTGCACTGAGGGCTATCTGAAAACGGCTGTGGCGCTGAAGTTGCCTGTGAATGTGGAGTTGGTGGCATGTGAAACCCGCATGTGGAGCATTCGTTTGTGTGGGATGCTCACCAAGCTTCATTTCAGTCCTAGGTACTCAAAGGGCACTAAGCATAGAGTGTGAAAACTGAGTTTCCTTGAGAGCTGCTTGGAAGCCTGATGGTGTGTGAAGTTAGTGAGCCAAATGGAGCTGTTCTCCCACAAGAACCACTCGGCTGATCCTTCTTCAATATGCCCCTCAGCAACATGCAGTGTTTCCTTGATTGAATTAGCTCTCACACCAATATTTGAGTCTAGAGCCTTTGCACTGAGGGCTATCTGAAAACGGCTGTGGCGCTGAAGTTGCCTGTGAATGTGGAGTTGGTGGCATGTGAAACCCGCATGTGGAGCATTCGTTTGTGTGGGATGCTCTACCAGGTTCATTCCTAGATAATGCACTCAAAGGGCACTAAGCATAGAGTGTGAAAACTGAGTTTCCTTGAGAGCTGCTTGGAAGCCTGATGGTGTGTGAAGTGAGTGAGTCAAATGCAGTTGTTCTCCCACAAGAACCACTCGGCTGATCCTTCTTCAATATGCCCTTCACCAACATGCAGTGTTTCCTTGATTGAATTAGCTCTCACACCAATATTTGAGTCTAGAGCCTTTGCATTGAGGGCTATCTGAAAACGGCTGTGGCGCTGAAGTTGCCTGTGAATGTGGAGTTGCTGGCATGTGAAACCCGCATGTGGAGCATTCGTTTGTGTGGGATGCTCTACCAGGTTCATTCCTAGATAATGCACTCAAAGGGCACTAAGCATAGAGTGTGAAAACTGAGTTTCCTTGAGAGCTGCTTGGAAGCCTGATGGTGTGTGAAGTTAGTGAGCCAAATGGAGTTGTTCTCCCACAAGAACCACTCGGCTGATCCTTCTTCAATATGCCCTTCACCAACATGCAGTGTTTCCTTGATTGAATTAGCTCTCACACCAATATTTGAGTCTAGAGCCTTTGCATTGAGGGCTATCTGAAAACGGCTGTGGAACTGAAGTTGCCTGTGAATGTGGAGTTGGTGGCATGTGAAACCCGCATGTGGAGCATTCGTTTGTGTGGGATGCTCTACCAGGTTCATTCCTAGATAATGCACTCAAAGGGCACTAAGCATAGAGTGTGAAAACTGAGTTTCCTTGAGAGCTGCTTGGAAGCCTGATGGTGTGTGAAGTTAGTGAGTCAAATGGAGTTGTTCTCCCACAAGAACCACTCGGCTGATCCTTCTTCAATATGCCCTTCACCAACATGCAGTGTTTCCTTGATTGAATTAGCTCTCACACCAATATTTGAGTCTAGAGCCTTTGCACTGAGGGCTATCTGAAAACGGCTGTGGCGCTGAAGTTGCCTGTGAATGTGGAGTTGGTGGCATGTGAAACCCGCATGTGGAGCATTCGTTTGTGTGGGATGCTCTACCAGGTTCATTCCTAGATAATGCACTCAAAGGGCACGAAGCATAGAGTGTGAAAACTGAGTTTCCTTGAGAGCTGCTTGGAAGCCTGATGGTGTGTGAAGTTAGTGAGTCAAATGCAGTTGTTCTCCCACAAGAACCACTCGGCTGATCCTTCTTCAATATGCCCCACAGCAACATGCAGTGTTTCCTTGATTGAATTATCCATAACACCAATATTTGAGTCTAGAGCCTTTGCACTGAGGGCTATCTGAAAACGGCTGTGGCGCTGAAGTTGCCTGTGAATGTGGAGTTGGTGGCATGTGAAACCCGCATGTGGAGCATTCGTTTGTGTGGGATGCTCTACCAGGTTCATTCCTAGATAATGCACTCAAAGGGCACTAAGCATAGAGTGTGAAAACTGAGTTTCCTTGAGAGCTGCTTGGAAGCCTGATGGTGTGTGAAGTGAGTGAGTCAAATGCAGTTGTTCTCCCACAAGAACCACTCGGCTGATCCTTCTTCAATATGCCCTTCACCAACATGCAGTGTTTCCTTGATTGAATTAGCTCTCACACCAATATTTGAGTCTAGAGCCTTTGCATTGAGGGCTATCTGAAAACGGCTGTGGCGCTGAAGTTGCCTGTGAATGTGGAGTTGCTGGCATGTGAAACCCGCATGTGGAGCATTCGTTTGTGTGGGATGCTCTACCAGGTTCATTCCTAGATAATGCACTCAAAGGGCACTAAGCATAGAGTGTGAAAACTGAGTTTCCTTGAGAGCTGCTTGGAAGCCTGATGGTGTGTGAAGTTAGTGAGCCAAATGGAGTTGTTCTCCCACAAGAACCACTCGGCTGATCCTTCTTCAATATGCCCTTCACCAACATGCAGTGTTTCCTTGATTGAATTAGCTCTCACACCAATATTTGAGTCTAGAGCCTTTGCATTGAGGGCTATCTGAAAACGGCTGTGGAACTGAAGTTGCCTGTGAATGTGGAGTTGGTGGCATGTGAAACCCGCATGTGGAGCATTCGTTTGTGTGGGATGCTCTACCAGGTTCATTCCTAGATAATGCACTCAAAGGGCACTAAGCATAGAGTGTGAAAACTGAGTTTCCTTGAGAGCTGCTTGGAAGCCTGATGGTGTGTGAAGTTAGTGAGTCAAATGGAGTTGTTCTCCCACAAGAACCACTCGGCTGATCCTTCTTCAATATGCCCTTCACCAACATGCAGTGTTTCCTTGATTGAATTAGCTCTCACACCAATATTTGAGTCTAGAGCCTTTGCACTGAGGGCTATCTGAAAACGGCTGTGGCGCTGAAGTTGCCTGTGAATGTGGAGTTGGTGGCATGTGAAACCCGCATGTGGAGCATTCGTTTGTGTGGGATGCTCTACCAGGTTCATTCCTAGATAATGCACTCAAAGGGCACGAAGCATAGAGTGTGAAAACTGAGTTTCCTTGAGAGCTGCTTGGAAGCCTGATGGTGTGTGAAGTTAGTGAGCCAAATGGAGTTTTTCTCCCACAAGAACCACTCGGCTGATCCTTCTTCAATATGCCCTTCACCAACATGCAGTGTTTCCTTGATTGAATTAACTCTCACACCAATATTTGAGTCTAGAGCCTTTGCACTGAGGGCTATCTGAAAACGGCTGTGGCGCTGAAGTGCCTGTGAATGTGGAGTTGGTGGCATGTGAATCCCGCATGTGGAGCATTCGTTTGTGTGGGATGCTCTACCAGGTTCATTCCTAGATAATGCACTCAAAGGGCACGAAGCATAGAGTGTGAAAACTGACTTTCCTTGAGAGCTGCTTGGAAGCCTGATGGTGTGTGAAGTTAGTGAGCCAAATGGAGTTGTTCTCCCACAAGAACCACTCGTCTGATCCTTCTTCAATATGCCCTTCACCAACATGCAGTACTTCCTTGATTTAATTAACTCTCACACAAATATTTGCATCTATTGCCTTTACATTGAGGGCTATCTGAAAACGGCTGTGGCGCTGAAGTTGCCTGAGAATGTGGAGTTGGTGGCATGTGAAACCCGCATGTGGAGCATTCGTTTGTGTGGAATGCTCACCAAGCTTCATTTCAGTCCTAGGTACTCAAAGGGCACTAAGCATAGAGTGTGAAAACTGAGTTTCCTTGAGAGCTGCTTGAAAGCCTGATGGTGTGTGAAGTTAGTGAGTCAAATGCAGTTGTTCTCCCACAAGAACCACTCGGCTGATCCTTCTTCAGTATGCCCTTCACCAACATGCAGTGTTTCCTTGATTGAATTATCCCCCACACCAATATTTGCGTCTAGAGCCTTTGCATTGAGGGCTATCTGAAAACGGCTGTGGCTCTGAAGTTGCCTGAGAATGTGGAGTTGGTGGCATGTGAAACCCGCATGTGGAGCATTCGTTTGTGTGGGATGCTCTACGAGGTTCATTCCTAGATAATGCACTCAAAGGGCACTAAGCATAGAGTGTGAAAACTGAGTTTCCTTGAGAGCTGCTTGGAAGCCTGATGGTGTGTGAAGTTAGTGAGCCAAATGGAGTTGTTCTCCCACAAGAACCACTCGGCTGATCCTTCTTCAATATGCCCTTCACCAACATGCAGTGTTTCCTTGATTGAATTAGCTCTCACACCAATATTTGAGTCCAGAGCCTTTGCACTGAGGGCTATCTGAAAACGGCTGTGGCGCTGAGGTGCCTGTGAATGTGGAGTTGGTGGCATGTGAAACCCGCATGTGGAGCATTCGTTTGTGTGGGATGCTCTACCAGGTTCATTCCTAGATAATGCACTCAAAGGGCACTAAGCATAGAGTGTGAAAACTGAGTTTCCTTGAGAGCTGCTTGGAAGCCTGATGGTGTGTGAAGTTAGTGAGTCAAATGCAGTTGTTCTCCCACAAGAACCACTCGGCTGATCCTTCTTCAATATGCCCCTCAGCAACATGCAGTGTTTCCTTGATTGAATTATCCATAACACCAATATTTGCATTTAGAGCCTTTGCATTGAGGGCTATCTGAAAACGGCTGTGGCGCTGAAGTTGCCTGTGAATGTGGAGTTGCTGGCATGTGAAACCCGCATGTGGAGCATTCGTTTGTGTGGGATGCTCACCAAGCTTCATTTCAGTCCTAGGTACTCAAAGGGCACTAAGCATAGAGTGTGAAAACTGAGATTCCTTGAGAGCTGCTTGGAAGCCTGATGGTGTGTGAAGTTAGTGAGCCAAATGGAGTTGTTCTCCCACAAGAACCACTCGGCTGATCCTTCTTCAATATGCCCTTCACCAACATGCAGTGTTTCCTTGATTGAATTAGCTCTCACACCAATATTTGCGTCTAGAGCCTTTGCATTGAGGGCTATCTGAAAACGGCTGTGGCGCTGAAGTTGTCTGTGAATGTGGAGTTGGTGGCATGTGAAACCCGCATGTGGAGCATTCGTTTGTGTGGGATGCTCACCAAGCTTCATTTCAGTCCTACGTAGTCAAAGGGCACTAAGCATAGAGTGTGAAAACTGAGTTTCCTTGAGAGCTGCTTGGAAGCCTGATGGTGTGTGAAGTTAGTGAGCCAAATGGAGTTGTTCTCCCACAAGAACCACTCGGCTGATCCTTCTTCAATATGCCCTTCACCAACATGCAGTGTTTCCTTGATTGAATTATCTCTCACCAATATTTGCGTCTAGAGCCTTTGCATTGAGGGCTATCTGAAAACGGCTGTGGCGCTGAAGTTGCCTGTGAATGTGGAGTTGGTGGCATGTGAAACCCGCATGTGGAGCATTCGTTTGTGTGGGATGCTCTACCAGGTTCATTCCTAGATAATGCACTCAAAGGGCACTAAGCATAGAGTGTGAAAACTGAGTTTCCTTGAGAGCTGCTTGGAAGCCTGATGGTGTGTGAAGTGAGTGAGTCAAATGCAGTTGTTCTCCCACAAGAACCACTCGGCTGATCCTTCTTCAATATGCCCTTCACCAACATGCAGTGTTTCCTTGATTGAATTAGCTCTCACACCAATATTTGCGTCTAGAGCCTTTGCATTGAGGGCTATCTGAAAACGGCTGTGGCGCTGAAGTTGCCTGTGAATGTGGAGTTGCTGGCATGTGAAACCCGCATGTGGAGCATTCGTTTGTGTGGGATGCTCTACCAGGTTCATTCCTAGATAATGCACTCAAAGGGCACTAAGCATAGAGTGTGAAAACTGAGTTTCCTTGAGAGCTGCTTGGAAGCCTGATGGTGTGTGAAGTTAGTGAGCCAAATGGAGTTGTTCTCCCACAAGAACCACTCGGCTGATCCTTCTTCAATATGCCCTTCACCAACATGCAGTGTTTCCTTGATTGAATTAGCTCTCACACCAATATTTGAGTCTAGAGCCTTTGCATTGAGGGCTATCTGAAAACGGCTGTGGAACTGAAGTTGCCTGTGAATGTGGAGTTGCTGGCATGTGAAACCCGCATGTGGAGCATTCGTTTGTGTGGGATGCTCTACCAGGTTCATTCCTAGATAATGCACTCAAAGGGCACTAAGCATAGAGTGTGAAAACTGAGTTTCCTTGAGAGCTGCTTGGAAGCCTGATGGTGTGTGAAGTTAGTGAGTCAAATGCAGTTGTTCTCCCACAAGAACCACTCGGCTGATCCTTCTTCAATATGCCCTTCACCAACATGCAGTGTTTCCTTGATTGAATTAGCTCTTACACCAATATTTGCGTCTAGAGCCTTTGCATTGAGGGCTATCAGAAAACGGCTGTGGTGCTGAAGTTGCCTGTGAATGTGGAGTTGGTGGCATGTGAAACCCGCATGTGGAGCATTCGTTTGTGTGGGATGCTCACCAAGCTTCATTTCAGTCCTAGGTACTCAAAGGGCACTAAGCATAGAGTGTGAAAACTGAGTTTCCTTGAGAGCTGCTTGGAAGCCTGATGGTGTGTGAAGTTAGTGAGCCAAATGGAGTTGTTCTCCCACAAGAACCACTCGGCTGATCCTTCTTCAATATGCCCTTCACCAACATGCAGTGTTTCCTTGATTGAATTAGCTCCCACACCAATATTTGCGTCTAGAGCCTTTGCATTGAGGGCTATCTGAAAACGGCTGTGGCGCTGAAGTTGCCTGTGAATGTGGAGTTGGTGGCATGTGAAACCCGCATGTGGAGCTTTCGTTTGTGTGGGATGCTCTACCAGGTTCATTCCTAGATAATGCACTCAAAGGGCACTAAGCATAGAGTGTTAAAACTGAGTTTCCTTGAGAGCTGCTTGGAAGCCTGATGGTGTGTGAAGTTAGTGAGTCAAATGGAGTTGTTCTCCCACAAGAACCACTCGGCTGATCCTTCTTCAATATGCCCTTCACCAACATGCAGTGTTTCCTTGATTGAATTAGCTCTCACACCAATATTTGCGTCTAGAGCCTTTGCATTGAGGGCTATCTGAAAACGGCTGTGGCGCTGAAGTTGCCTGTGAATGTGGAGTTGGTGGCATGTGAAACCCGCATGTGGAGCATTCGTTTGTGTGGGATGCTCTACCAGGTTCATTCCTAGATAATGCACTCAAAGGGCACGAAGCATAGAGTGTGAAAACTGAGTTTCCTTGAGAGCTGCTTGGAAGCCTGATGGTGTGTGAAGTTAGTGAGCCAAATAGAGTTGTTCTCCCACAAGAACCACTCGGCTGATCCTTCTTCAATATGCCCCTCAGCAACATGCAGTGTTTCCTTGATTGAATTATCCATAACACCAATATTTGCGTTTAGAGCCTTTGAATTGAGGGCTATCTGAAAACGGCTGTGGCGCTGAAGTTGCCTGTGAATGTGGAGTTGGTGGCATGTGAAACCCGCATGTGGAGCATTCGTTTGTGTGGGATGCTCACCAAGCTTCATTTCAGTCCTAGGTACTCAAAGGGCACTAAGCATAGAGTGTGAAAACTGAGTTTCCTTGAGAGCTGCTTGGAAGCCTGATGGTGTGTGAAGTTAGTGAGCCAAATGGAGTTGTTCTCCCACAAGAACCACTCGGCTGATCCTTCTTCAATATGCCCTTCACCAACATGCAGTGTTTCCTTGATTGAATTATCTCTCACCAATATTTGCGTCTAGAGCCTTTGCATTGAGGGCTATCTGAAAACGGCTGTGGCGCTGAAGTTGCCTGTGAATGTGGAGTTGGTGGCATGTGAAACCCGCATGTGGAGCATTCGTTTGTGTGGGATGCTCTACCAGGTTCATTCCTAGATAATGCACTCAAAGGGCACTAAGCATAGAGTGTGAAAACTGAGTTTCCTTGAGAGCTGCTTGGAAGCCTGATGGTGTGTGAAGTGAGTGAGTCAAATGCAGTTGTTCTCCCACAAGAACCACTCGGCTGATCCTTCTTCAATATGCCCTTCACCAACATGCAGTGTTTCCTTGATTGAATTAGCTCTCACACCAATATTTGCGTCAAGAGCCTTTGCATTGAGGGCTATCTGAAAACGGCTGTGGCGCTGAAGTTGCCTGTGAATGTGGAGTTGGTGGCATGTGAAACCCGCATGTGGAGCATTCGTTTGTGTGGGATGCTCTACCAGGTTCATTCCTAGATAATGCACTCAAAGGGCACTAAGCATAGAGTGTGAAAACTGAGTTTCCTTGAGAGCTGCTTGGAAGCCTGATGGTGTGTGAAGTTAGTGAGCCAAATGGAGTTGTTCTCCCACAAGAACCACTCGGCTGATCCTTCTTCAATATGCCCTTCACCAACATGCAGTGTTTCCTTGATTGAATTAGCTCTCACACCAATATTTGAGTCTAGAGCCTTTGCATTGAGGGCTATCTGAAAACGGCTGTGGAACTGAAGTTGCCTGTGAATGTGGAGTTGGTGGCATGTGAAACCCGCATGTGGAGCATTCGTTTGTGTGGGATGCTCTACCAGGTTCATTCCTAGATAATGCACTCAAAGGGCACTAAGCATAGAGTGTGAAAACTGAGTTTCCTTGAGAGCTGCTTGGAAGCCTGATGGTGTGTGAAGTTAGTGAGTCAAATGGAGTTGTTCTCCCACAAGAACCACTCGGCTGATCCTTCTTCAATATGCCCTTCACCAACATGCAGTGTTTCCTTGATTGAATTAGCTCTCACACCAATATTTGAGTCTAGAGCCTTTGCACTGAGGGCTATCTGAAAACGGCTGTGGCGCTGAAGTTGCCTGTGAATGTGGAGTTGGTGGCATGTGAAACCCGCATGTGGAGCATTCGTTTGTGTGGGATGCTCTACCAGGTTCATTCCTAGATAATGCACTCAAAGGGCACTAAGCATAGAGTGTGAAAACTGAGTTTCCTTGAGAGCTGCTTGGAAGCCTGATGGTGTGTGAAGTTAGTGAGCCAAATGGAGTTGTTCTCCCACAAGAACCACTCGGCTGATCCTTCTTCAATATGCCCTTCACCAACATGCAGTGTTTCCTTGATTGAATTAGCTCTCACACCAATATTTGAGTCTAGAGCCTTTGCATTGAGGGCTATCTGAAAACGGCTGTGGCGCTGAAGTTGCCTGTGAATGTGGAGTTGGTGGCATGTGAAACCCGCATGTGGAGCATTCGTTTGTGTGGGATGCTCTACCAGGTTCATTCCTAGATAATGCACTCAAAGGGCACTAAGCATAGAGTGTGAAAACTGAGTTTCCTTGAGAGCTGCTTGGAAGCCTGATGGTGTGTGAAGATAGTGAGTCAAATAGAGTTGTTCTCCCACAAGAACCACTCGGCTGATCCTTCTTCAATATGCCCCTCAGCAACATGCAGTGTTTCCTTGATTGAATTATCCATAACACCAATATTTGCGTTTAGAGCCTTTGAATTGAGGGCTATCTGAAAACGGCTGTGGCGCTGAAGTTGCCTGTGAATGTGGAGTTGGTGGCATGTGAAACCCGCATGTGGAGCATTCGTTTGTGTGGGATGCTCACCAAGCTTCATTTCAGTCCTAGGTACTCAAAGGGCACTAAGCATAGAGTGTGAAAACTGAGATTCCTTGAGAGCTGCTTGGAAGCCTGATGGTGTGTGAAGTTAGTGAGCCAAATGGAGTTTTTCTCCCACAAGAACCACTCGGCTGATCCTTCTTCAATATGCCCTTCACCAACATGCAGTGTTTCCTTGATTGAATTAGCTCCCACACCAATATTTGCGTCTAGAGGCTTTGCATTGAGGGCTATCTGAAAACGGCTGTGGCGCTGAAGTTGCCTGTGAATGTGGAGTTGGTGGCATGTGAAACCCGCATGTGGAGTTTTCGTTTGTGTGGGATGCTCTACCAGGTTCATTCCTAGATAATGCACTCAAAGGGCACTAAGCATAGAGTGTGAAAACTGAGTTTCCTTGAGAGCTGCTTGGAAGCCTGATGGTGTGTGAAGTTAGTGAGCCAAATGGAGTTGTTCTCCCACAAGAACCACTCGGCTGATCCTTCTTCAATATGCCCTTCACCAACATGCAGTGTTTCCTTGATTGAATTAGCTCTCACACCAATATTTGAGTCTAGAGCCTTTGCATTGAGGGCTATCTGAAAACGGCTGTGGCGCTGAAGTTGCCTGTGAATGTGGAGTTGCTGGCATGTGAAACCCGCATGTGGAGCATTCGTTTGTGTGGGATGCTCTACCAGGTTCATTCCTAGATAATGCACTCAAAGGGCACGAAGCATAGAGTGTGAAAACTGAGTTTCCTTGAGAGCTGCTTGGAAGCCTGATGGTGTGTGAAGATAGTGAGTCAAATAGAGTTGTTCTCCCACAAGAACCACTCGGCTGATCCTTCTTCAATATGCCCTTCACCAACATGCAGTGTTTCCTTGATTGAATTAGCTCTCACACCAATATTTGAGTCTAGAGCCTTTGCACTGAGGGCTATCTGAAAACGGCTGTGGCGCTGAAGTTGCCTGTGAATGTGGAGTTGGTGGCATGTGAAATCCGCATGTGGAGCATTCGTTTGTGTGGGATGCTCACCAAGCTTCATTTCAGTCCTAGGTACTCAAAGGGCCCTAAGCATAGAGTGTGAAAACTGAGATTCCTTGAGAGCTGCTTGGAAGCCTGATGGTGTGTGAAGTTAGTGAGCCAAATGGAGTTGTTCTCCCACAAGAACCACTCGGCTGATCCTTCTTCAATATGCCCTTCACCAACATGCAGTGTTTCCTTGATTGAATTAGCTCCCACACCAATATTTGCGTCTAGAGGCTTTGCATTGAGGGCTATCTGAAAACGGCTGTGGCGCTGAAGTTGCCTGTGAATGTGGAGTTGCTGGCATGTGAAACCCGCATGTGGAGCATTCGTTTGTGTGGGATGCTCTACCAGGTTCATTCCTAGATAATGCACTCAAAGGGCACTAAGCATAGAGTGTGAAAACTGAGTTTCCTTGAGAGCTGCTTGGAAGCCTGATGGTGTGTGAAGTTAGTGAGCCAAATGGAGTTGTTCTCCCACAAGAACCACTCGGCTGATCCTTCTTCAATATGCCCTTCACCAACATGCAGTGTTTCCTTGATTGAATTAGCTCTCACACCAATATTTGAGTCTAGAGCCTTTGCATTGAGGGCTATCTGAAAACGGCTGTGGAACTGAAGTTGCCTGTGAATGTGGAGTTGGTGGCATGTGAAACCCGCATGTGGAGCATTCGTTTGTGTGGGATGCTCTACCAGGTTCATTCCTAGATAATGCACTCAAAGGGCACTAAGCATAGAGTGTGAAAACTGAGTTCCTTGAGAGCTGCTTGGAAGCCTGATGGTGTGTGAAGTTAGTGAGTCAAATGGAGTTGTTCTCCCACAAGAACCACTCGGCTGATCCTTCTTCAACATGCCCTTCACCAACATGCAGTGTTTCCTTGATTGAATTAGCTCTCACACCAATATTTGAGTCTAGAGCCTTTGCACTGAGGGCTATCTGAAAACGGCTGTGGCGCTGAAGTTGCCTGTGAATGTGGAGTTGGTGGCATGTGAAACCCGCATGTGGAGCATTCGTTTGTGTGGGATGCTCTACCAGGTTCATTCCTAGATAATGCACTCAAAGGGCACTAAGCATAGAGTGTGAAAACTGAGTTTCCTTGAGAGCTGCTTGGAAGCCTGATGGTGTGTGAAGTTAGTGAGCCAAATGGAGTTGTTCTCCCACAAGAACCACTCGGCTGATCCTTCAATATGCCCCTCAGCAACATGCAGTGTTTCCTTGATTGAATTATCCCCCACACCAATATTTGCGTTTAGAGCCTTTGAATTGAGGGCTATCAGAAAACGGCTGTGGCGCTGAAGTTGCCTGTGAATGTGGAGTTGGTGGCATGTGAAACCCGCATGTGGAGCATTCGTTTGTGTGGGATGCTCACCAAGCTTCATTTCAGTCCTAGGTACTCAAAGGGCACTAAGCATAGAGTGTGAAAACTGAGTTTCCTTGAGAGCTGCTTGGAAGCCTGATGGTGTGTGAAGTTAGTGAGCCAAATGGAGTTGTTCTCCCACAAGAACCACTCGGCTGATCCTTCTTCAATATGCCCTTCACCAACATGCAGTGTTTCCTTGATTGAATTAGCTCCCACACCAATATTTGCGTCTAGCGGCTTTGCATTGAGGGCTATCTGAAAAGGGCTGTGGCGCTGCAGTTGCCTGTGAATGTGGAGTTGGTGGCATGTGAAACCCGCATGTGGAGTTTTCGTTTGTGTGGGATGCTCTACCAGGTTCATTCCTAGATAATGCACTCAAAGGGCACTAAGCATAGAGTGTGAAAACTGAGTTTCCTTGAGAGCTGCTTGGAAGCCTGATGGTGTGTGAAGTTAGTGAGCCAAATGGAGTTGTTCTCCCAGAAGAACCACTCGGCTGATCCTTCTTCAATATGCCCTTCACCAACATGCAGTGTTTCTTTGATTGAATTAGCTCTCACACCAATATTTGAGTCTAGAGCCTTTGCATTGAGGGCTATCTGAAAACGGCTGTGGCGCTGAAGTTGCCTGTGAATGTGGAGTTGGTGGCATGTGAAACCCGCATGTGGAGCATTCGTTTGTGTGGGATGCTCTACCAGGTTCATTCCTAGATAATGCACTCAAAGGTCACGAAGCATAGAGTGTGAAAACTGAGTTTCCTTGAGAGCTGCTTGGAAGCCTGATGGTGTGTGAAGATAGTGAGTCAAATAGAGTTGTTCTCCCACAAGAACCACTCGGCTGATCCTTCTTCAATATGCCCTTCACCAACATGCAGTGTTTCCTTGATTGAATTAGCTCCCACACCAATATTTGCGTCTAGAGCCTTTGCATTGAGGGCTATCTGAAAATGGCTGTGGCGCTGAAGTTGCCTGTGAATGTGGAGTTGGTGGCATGTGAAACCCGCATGTGGAGCTTTCGTTTGTGTGGGATGCTCTACCAGGTTCATTCCTAGATAATGCACTCAAAGGGCACTAAGCATAGAGTGTGAAAACTGAGTTTCCTTGAGAGCTGCTTGGAAGCCTGATGGTGTGTGAAGTTAGTGAGCCAAATGGAGTTGTTCTCCCACAAGAACCACTCGGCTGATCCTTCTTCAATATGCCCTTCAGCAACATGCAGTGTTTCCTTGATTGAATTAGCTCTCACACCAATATTTGCGTCTAGAGCCTTTGCATTGAGGGCTATCTGAAAACGGCTGTGGCGCTGAAGTTGCCTGTGAATGTGGAGTTGGTGGCATGTGAAACCCGCATGTGGAGCATTCGTTTGTGTGGGATGCTCTACCAGGTTCATTCCTAGATAATGCACTCAAAGGGCACGAAGCATAGAGTGTGAAAACTGAGTTTCCTTGAGAGCTGCTTGGAAGCCTGATGGTGTGTGAAGTTAGTGAGCCAAATAGAGTTGTTGTCCCACAAGAACCACTCGGCTGATCCTTCTTCAATATGCCCTTCACCAACATGCAGTGTTTCCTTGATTGAATTATCCCCCACACCAATATTTGCGTCTAGAGCCTTTGCATTGAGGGCTATCTGAAAACGGCTGTGGCGCTGAAGTTGCCTGAGAATGTGGAGTTGGTGGCATGTGAAACCCGCATGTGGAGCATTCGTTTGTGTGGGATGCTCACCAAGCTTCATTTCAGTCCTAGGTACTCAAAGGGCACTAAGCATAGAGTGTGAAAACTGAGTTTCCTTGAGAGCTGCTTGGAAGCCTGATGGTGTGTGAAGTTAGTGAGCCAAATGGAGTTGTTCTCCCACAAGAACCACTCGGCTGATCCTTCTTCAATATGCCCTTCACCAACATGCAGTGTTTCTTGATTGAATTATCTCTCACCAATATTTGCGTCTAGAGCCTTTGCATTGAGGGCTATCTGAAAACGGCTGTGGCGCTGAAGTTGCCTGAGAATGTGGAGTTGGTGGCATGTGAAACCCGCATGTGGAGCATTCGTTTGTGTGGGATGCTCTACCAAGATCATTCCTAGATAATGCACTCAAAGGGCACTAAGCATAGAGTGTGAAAACTGAGTTTCCTTGAGAGCTGCTTGGAAGCCTGATGGTGTGTGAAGTGAGTGAGTCAAATGCAGTTGTTCTCCCACAAGAACCACTCGGCTGATCCTTCTTCAATATGCCCTTCACCAACATGCAGTGTTTCCTTGATTGAATTAGCTCTCACACCAATATTTGCGTCTAGAGCCTTTGCATTGAGGGCTATCTGAAAACGGCTGTGGCGCTGAAGTTGCCTGTGAATGTGGAGTTGCTGGCATGTGAAACCCGCATGTGGAGCATTCGTTTGTGTGGGATGCTCTACCAGGTTCATTCCTAGATAATGCACTCAAAGGGCACTAAGCATAGAGTGTGAAAACTGAGTTTCCTTGAGAGCTGCTTGGAAGCCTGATGGTGTGTGAAGTTAGTGAGCCAAATGGAGTTGTTCTCCCACAAGATCCACTCGGCTGATCCTTCTTCAATATGCCCTTCACCAACATGCAGTGTTTCCTTGATTGAATTAGCTCTCACACCAATATTTGAGTCTAGAGCCTTTGCATTGAGGGCTATCTGAAAACGGCTGTGGAACTGAAGTTGCCTGTGAATGTGGAGTTGCTGGCATGTGAAACCCGCATGTGGAGCATTCGTTTGTGTGGGATGCTCTACCAGGTTCATTCCTAGATAATGCACTCAAAGGGCACTAAGCATAGAGTGTGAAAACTGAGTTTCCTTGAGAGCTGCTTGGAAGCCTGATGGTGTGTGAAGTTAGTGAGTCAAATGGAGTTGTTCTCCCACAAGAACCACTCGGCTGATCCTTCTTCAATATGCCCTTCACCAACATGCAGTGTTTCCTTGATTGAATTAGCTCTCACACCAATATTTGAGTCTAGAGCCTTTGCACTGAGGGCTATCTGAAAACGGCTGTGGCGCTGAAGTTGCCTGTGAATGTGGAGTTGGTGGCATGTGAAACCCGCATGTGGAGCATTCGTTTGTGTGGGATGCTCTACCAGGTTCATTCCTAGATAATGCACTCAAAGGGCACGAAGCATAGAGTGTGAAAACTGAGTTTCCTTGAGAGCTGCTTGGAAGCCTGATGGTGTGTGAAGTTAGTGAGCCAAATGGAGTTGTTCTCCCACAAGAACCACTCGGCTGATCCTTCTTCAATATGCCCTTCACCAACATGCAGCGTTTCCTTGATTGAATTAGCTCCCACACCAATATTTGCGTCTAGAGCCTTTGCATTGAGGGCTATCTGAAAACGGCTGTGGCGCTGAAGTGCCTGTGAATGTGGAGTTGGTGGCATGTGAAACCCGCATGTGGAGCATTCGTTTGTGTGGGATGCTCTACCAGGTTCATTCCTAGATAATGCACTCAAAGGGCACTAAGCATAGAGTGTGAAAACTGAGTTTCCTTGAGAGCTGCTTGGAAGCCTGATGGTGTGTGAAGTTAGTGAGCCAAATGGAGTTGTTCTCCCACAAGAACCACTCGGCTGATCCTTCTTCAACATGCCCTTCACCAACATGCAGTGTTTCCTTGATTGAATTAGCTCTCACACCAATATTTGAGTCTAGAGCCTTTGCATTGAGGGCTATCTGAAAACGGCTGTGGAACTGAAGTTGCCTGTGAATGTGGAGTTGGTGGCATGTGAAACCCGCATGTGGAGCATTCGTTTGTGTGGGATGCTCTACCAGGTTCATTCCTAGATAATGCACTCAAAGGGCACGAAGCATAGAGTGTGAAAACTGAGTTTCCTTGAGAGCTGCTTGGAAGCCTGATGGTGTGTGAAGTTAGTGAGTCAAATGCAGTTGTACTCCCACAAGAACCACTCGGCTGATCCTTCTTCAATATGCCGCTCAGCAACATGCAGTGTTTCCTTGATTGAATTATCCATAACACCAATATTTGCGTTTAGAGCGTTTGAATTGAGGGCTATCTGAAAACGGCTGTGGCGCTGAAGTTGCCTGTGAATGTGGAGTTGGTGGCATGTGAAACCCGCATGTGGAGCATTCGTTTGTGTGGGATGCTCACCAAGCTTCATTTCAGTCCTAGGTACTCAAAGGGCACTAAGCATAGAGTGTGAAAACTGAGTTTCCTTGAGAGCTGCTTGGAAGCCTGATGGTGTGTGAAGTTAGTGAGCCAATGGAGCTGTTCTCCCACAAGAACCACTCGGCTGATCCTTCTTCAATATGCCCCTCAGCAACATGCAGTGTTTCCTTGATTGAATTACCCCAACACCAATATTTGCGTCTAGAGCCTTTGCATTGAGGGCTATCTGAAAACGGCTGTGGCGCTGAAGTTGCTTGTGAATGTGGAGTTGGTGGCATGTGAAACCCGCATGTGGAGCATTCGTTTGTGTGGGATGCTCACCAAGCTTCATTTCAGTCCTAGGTACACAAAGGGCACTAAGCATAGAGTGTGAAAACTGAGATTCCTTGAGAGCTGCTTGGAAGCCTGATGGTGTGTGAAGTTAGTGAGCCAAATGGAGTTGTTCTCCCACAAGAACCACTCGGCTGATCATTCTTCAATATGCCCTTCACCAACATGCAGCGTTTCCTTGATTGAATTAGCTCCCACACCAATATTTGCGTCTAAAGCCTTTGCATTGAGGGCTATCTGAAAACGGCTGTGGCGCTGAAGTGCCTGTGAATGTGGAGTTGGTGGCATGTGAAACCCGCATGTGGAGCATTCGTTTGTGTGGGATGCTCTACCAGGTTCATTCCTAGATAATGCACTCAAAGGGCACTAAGCATAGAGTGTGAAAACTGAGTTTCCTTGAGAGCTGCTTGGAAGCCTGATGGTGTGTGAAGTTAGTGAGCCAAATGGAGTTGTTCTCCCACAAGAACCACTCGGCTGATCCTTCTTCAACATGCCCTTCACCAACATGCAGTGTTTCCTTGATTGAATTAGCTCTCACACCAATATTTGAGTCTAGAGCCTTTGCACTGAGGGCTATCTGAAAACGGCTGTGGAACTGAAGTTGCCTGTGAATGTGGAGTTGGTGGCATGTGAAACTCGCATGTGGAGCATTCGTTTGTGTGGGATGCTCTACCAGGTTCATTCCTAGATTATGCACTCAAAGGGCACGAAGCATAGAGTGTGAAAACTGAGTTTCCTTGAGAGCTGCTTGGAAGCCTGATGGTGTGTGAAGTTAGTGAGTCAAATGCAGTTGTACTCCCACAAGAACCACTCGGCTGATCCTTCTTCAATATGCCCTTCACCAACATGCAGTGTTTCCTTGATTGAATTATCCATAACACCAATATTTGCGTTTAGAGCGTTTGAATTGAGGGCTATCTGAAAACGGCTGTGGCGCTGAAGTTGCCTGTGCATGTGGAGTTGGTGGCATGTGAAACCCGCATGTGGAGCATTCGTTTGTGTGGGATGCTCACCAAGCTTCATTTCAGTCCTAGGTACTCAAAGGGCACTAAGCATAGAGTGTGAAAACTGAGTTTCCTTGAGAGCTGCTTGGAAGCCTGATGGTGTGTGAAGTTAGTGAGCCAAATGGAGCTGTTCTCCCACAAGAACCACTCGGCTGATCCTTCTTCAATATGCCCCTCAGCAACATGCAGTGTTTCCTTGATTGAATTACCCAACACCAATATTTGAGTCTAGAGCCTTTGCATTGAGGGCTATCTGAAAACGGCTGTGGCGCTGAAGTTGCTTGTGAATGTGGAGTTGGTGGCATGTGAAACCCGCATGTGGAGCATTCGTTTGTGTGGGATGCTCACCAAGCTTCATTTCAGTCCTAGGTACTCAAAGGGCACTAAGCATAGAGTGTGAAAACTGAGATTCCTTGAGAGCTGCTTGGAAGCCTGATGGTGTGTGAAGTTAGTGAGCCAAATGGAGTTGTTCTCCCACAAGAACCACTCGGCTGATCCTTCTTCAATATGCCCTTCACCAACATGCAGCGTTTCCTTGATTGAATTAGCTCCCACACCAATATTTGAGTCTAGAGCCTTTGCATTGAGGGCTATCTGAAAACGGCTGTGGCGCTGAAGTTGCCTGTGAATGTGGAGTTGGTGGCATGTGAAACCCGCATGTGGAGCTTTCGTTGTGTGGGATGCTCTACCAAGCTTCATTCCTAGATAATGCACTCAAAGGGCACGAAGCATAGAGTGTGAAAACTGAGTTTCCTTGAGAGCTGCTTGGAAGCCTGATGGTGTGTGAAGTGAGTGAGTCAAATGCAGTTGTTCTCCCACAAGAACCACTCGGCTGATCCTTCTTCAATATGCCCTTCACCAACATGCAGTGTTTCCTTGATTGAATTAGCTCTCACATCAATATTTGAGTCTAGAGCCTTTGCATTGAGGGCTATCTGAAAACGGCTGTGGAACTGAAGTTGCCTGTGAATGTGGAGTTGCTGGCATGTGAAACCCGCATGTGGAGCATTCGTTTGTGTGGGATGCTCTACCAGGTTCATTCCTAGATAATGCACTCAAAGGGCACTAAGCATAGAGTGTGAAAACTGAGTTTCCTTGAGAGCTGCTTGGAAGCCTGATGGTGTGTGAAGTTAGTGAGTCAAATGGAGTTGTTCTCCCACAAGAACCACTCGGCTGATCCTTCTTCAATATGCCCTTCACCAACATGCAGTGTTTCCTTGATTGAATTAGCTCTCACACCAATATTTGCGTCTAGAGCCTTTGCACTGAGGGCTATCTGAAAACGGCTGTGGCGCTGAAGTGGCCTGTGAATGTGGAGTTGGTGGCATGTGAAACCCGCATGTGGAGCATTCGTTTGTGTGGGATGCTCTACCAGGTTCATTCCTAGATAATGCACTCAAAGGGCACTAAGCATAGAGTGTGAAAACTGAGTTTCCTTGAGAGCTGCTTGGAAGCCTGATGGTGTGTGAAGTTAGTGAGTCAAATGCAGTTGTTCTCCCACAAGAACCACTCGGCTGATCCTTCTTCAATATGCCGCTCAGCAACATGCAGTGTTTCCTTGATTGAATTATCTATAACACCAATATTTGAGTCTAGAGCCTTTGAATTGAGGGCTATCTGAAAACGGCTGTGGCGCTGAAGTTGCCTGTGAATGTGGAGTTGGTGGCATGTGAAACCCGCATGTGGAGCATTCGTTTGTGTGGGATGCTCACCAAGCTTCATTTCAGTCCTAGGTACTCAAAGGGCACTAAGCATAGAGTGTGAAAACTGAGATTCCTTGAGAGCTGCTTGGAAGCCTGATGGTGTGTGAAGTTAGTGAGCCAAATGGAGTTGTTCTCCCACAAGAACCACTCGGCTGATCCTTCTTCAATATGCCCTTCACCAACATGCAGTGTTTCCTTGATTGAATTAGCTCTCACACCAATATTTGAGTCTAGAGCCTTTGCATTGAGGGCTATCTGAAAACGGCTGTGGCGCTGAAGTTGCCTGTGAATGTGGAGTTGCTGGCATGTGAAACCCGCATGTGGAGCATTCGTTTGTGTGGGATGCTCTACCAGGTTCATTCCTAGATAATGCACTCAAAGGGCACGAAGCATAGAGTGTGAAAACTGAGTTTCCTTGAGAGCTGCTTGGAAGCCTGATGGTGTGTGAAGTTAGTGAGTCAAATGGAGTTGTTCTCCCACAAGAACCACTCGGCTGATCCTTCTTCAGTATGCCCTTCACCAACATGCAGTGTTTCCTTGATTGAATTATCCCCCACACCAATATTTGCGTCTAGATCCTTTGCATTGAGGGCTATCTGAAAACGGCTGTGGCGATGAAGTTGCCTGAGAATGTGGAGTTGGTGGCATGTGAAACCCGCATGTGGAGCATTCGTTTGTGTGGGATGCTCTACGAGGTTCATTCCTAGATAATGCACTCAAAGGGCACGAAGCATAGAGTGTGAAAACTGAGTTTCCTTGAGAGCTGCTTGGAAGCCTGATGGTGTGTGAAGTTAGTGAGCCAAATGGAGTTGTTCTGCCACAAGAACCACTCGGCTGATCCTTCTTCAATATGCCCTTCACCAACATGCAGTGTTTCCTTGATTGAATTAGCTCTCACACCAATATTTGCGTCTAGAGCCTTTGCATTGAGGGCTATCTGAAAACGGCTGTGGTGCTGAAGTTGCCTGTGAATGTGGAGTTGGTGGCATGTGAAACCCGCATGTGGAGCATTCGTTTGTGTGGGATGCTCACCAAGCTTCATTTCAGTCCTAGGTACACAAAGGGCACTAAGCATAGAGTGTGAAAACTGAGATTCCTTGAGAGCTGCTTGGAAGCCTGATGGTGTGTGAAGTTAGTGAGCCAAATGCAGTTGTTCTCCCACAAGAACCACTCGGCTGATCCTTCTTCAATATGCCCTTCACCAACATGCAGCGTTTCCTTGATTGAATTAGCTCCCACACCAATATTTGCGTCTAGAGCCTTTGCATTGAGGGCTATCTGAAAATGGCTGTGGCGCTGAAGTGCCTGTCAATGTGGAGTTGGTGGCATGTGAAACCCGCATGTGGAGCTTTCGTTTGTGTGGGATGCTCTACCAGGTTCATTCCTAGATAATGCACTCAAAGGGCACTAAGCATAGAGTGTGAAAACTGAGTTTCCTTGAGAGCTGCTTGGAAGCCTGATGGTGTGTGAAGTTAGTGAGCCAAATGGAGTTGTTCTCCCACAAGAACCACTCGAATGATTCTTCTTCAACATGCCCTTCACCAACATGCAGTGTTTCCTTGATTGAATTAGCTCTCACACCAATATTTGAGTCTAGAGCCTTTGCACTGAGGGCTATCTGAAAACGGCTGTGGAACTGAAGTTGCCTGTGAATGTGGAGTTGGTGGCATGTGAAACCCGCATGTGGAGCTTTCGTTTGTGTGGGATGCTCTACCAAGCTTCATTCCTAGATAATGCACTCAAAGGGCACGAAGCATAGAGTGTGAAAACTGAGTTTCCTTGAGAGCTGCTTGGAAGCCTGATGGTGTGTGAAGTGAGTGAGTCAAATGCAGTTGTTCTCCCACAAGAACCACTCGGCTGATCCTTCTTCAATATGCCCTTCACCAACATGCAGTGTTTCCTTGATTGAATTAGCTCTCACACCAATATTTGAGTCTAGAGCCTTTGCATTGAGGGCTATCTGAAAACGGCTGTGGAACTGAAGTTGCCTGTGAATGTGGAGTTGCTGGCATGTGAAACCCGCATGTGGAGCATTCGTTTGTGTGGGATGCTCTACCAGGTTCATTCCTAGATAATGCACTCAAAGGGCACTAAGCATAGAGTGTGAAAACTGAGTTTCCTTGAGAGCTGCTTGGAAGCCTGATGGTGTGTGAAGTTAGTGAGTCAAATGGAGTTGTTCTCCCACAAGAACCACTCGGCTGATCCTTCTTCAATATGCCCTTCACCAACATGCAGTGTTTCCTTGATTGAATTAGCTCTCACACCAATATTTGCGTCTAGAGCCTTTGCACTGAGGGCTATCTGAAAACGGCTGTGGCGCTGAAGTGGCCTGTGAATGTGGAGTTGGTGGCATGTGAAACCCGCATGTGGAGCATTCGTTTGTGTGGGATGCTCTACCAGGTTCATTCCTAGATAATGCACTCAAAGGGCACTAAGCATAGAGTGTGAAAACTGAGTTTCCTTGAGAGCTGCTTGGAAGCCTGATGGTGTGTGAAGTTAGTGAGTCAAATGCAGTTGTTCTCCCACAAGAACCACTCGGCTGATCCTTCTTCAATATGCCGCTCAGCAACATGCAGTGTTTCCTTGATTGAATTATCTATAACACCAATATTTGAGTCTAGAGCCTTTGAATTGAGGGCTATCTGAAAACGGCTGTGGCGCTGAAGTTGCCTGTGAATGTGGAGTTGGTGGCATGTGAAACCCGCATGTGGAGCATTCGTTTGTGTGGGATGCTCACCAAGCTTCATTTCAGTCCTAGGTACTCAAAGGGCACTAAGCATAGAGTGTGAAAACTGAGTTTCCTTGAGAGCTGCTTGGAAGCCTGATGGTGTGTGAAGATAGTGAGTCAAATAGAGTTGTTCTCCCACAAGAACCACTCGGCTGATCCTTCTTCAATATGCCCTTCACCAACATGCAGTGTTTCCTTGATTGAATTAACTCTCACACAAATATTTGCATCTATTGCCTTTGCATTGAGGGCTATCTGAAAACGGCTGTGGCGCTGAAGTTGCCTGAGAATGTGGAGTTGGTGGCATGTGAAACCCGCATGTGGAGCATTCGTTTGTGTGGAATGCTCACCAAGCTTCATTTCAGTCCTAGGTACTCAAAGGGCACTAAGCATAGAGTGTGAAAACTGAGTTTCCTTGAGAGCTGCTTGGAAGCCTGATGGTGTGTGAAGTTAGTGAGTCAAATGGAGTTGTTCTCCCACAAGAACCACTCGGCTGATCCTTCTTCAGTATGCCCTTCACCAACATGCAGTGTTTCCTTGATTGAATTATCCCCCACACCAATATTTGCGTCTAGATCCTTTGCATTGAGGGCTATCTGAAAACGGCTGTGGCGATGAAGTTGCCTGAGAATGTGGAGTTGGTGGCATGTGAAACCCGCATGTGGAGCATTCGTTTGTGTGGGATGCTCTACGAGGTTCATTCCTAGATAATGCACTCAAAGGGCACGAAGCATAGAGTGTGAAAACTGAGTTTCCTTGAGAGCTGCTTGGAAGCCTGATGGTGTGTGAAGTTAGTGAGCCAAATGGAGTTGTTCTGCCACAAGAACCACTCGGCTGATCCTTCTTCAATATGCCCTTCACCAACATGCAGTGTTTCCTTGATTGAATTAGCTCTCACACCAATATTTGCGTCTAGAGCCTTTGCATTGAGGGCTATCTGAAAACGGCTGTGGTGCTGAAGTTGCCTGTCAATGTGGAGTTGGTGGCATGTGAAACCCGCATGTGGAGCATTCGTTTGTGTGGGATGCTCACCAAGCTTCATTTCAGTCCTAGGTACACAAAGGGCACTAAGCATAGAGTGTGAAAACTGAGATTCCTTGAGAGCTGCTTGGAAGCCTGATGGTGTGTGAAGTTAGTGAGCCAAATGCAGTTGTTCTCCCACAAGAACCACTCGGCTGATCCTTCTTCAATATGCCCTTCACCAACATGCAGCGTTTCCTTGATTGAATTAGCTCCCACACCAATATTTGCGTCTAGAGCCTTTGCATTGAGGGCTATCTGAAAATGGCTGTGGCGCTGAAGTGCCTGTGAATGTGGAGTTGGTGGCATGTGAAACCCGCATGTGGAGCTTTCGTTTGTGTGGGATGCTCTACCAGGTTCATTCCTAGATAATGCACTCAAAGGGCACTAAGCATAGAGTGTGAAAACTGAGTTTCCTTGAGAGCTGCTTGGAAGCCTGATGGTGTGTGAAGTTAGTGAGCCAAATGGAGTTGTTCTCCCACAAGAACCACTCGAATGATTCTTCTTCAACATGCCCTTCACCAACATGCAGTGTTTCCTTGATTGAATTAGCTCTCACACCAATATTTGAGTCTAGAGCCTTTGCACTGAGGGCTATCTGAAAACGGCTGTGGAACTGAAGTTGCCTGTGAATGTGGAGTTGGTGGCATGTGAAACCCGCATGTGGAGCATTCGTTTGTGTGGGATGCTCTACCAGGTTCATTCCTAGATAATGCACTCAAAGGGCACGAAGCATAGAGTGTGAAAACTGAGTTTCCTTGAGAGCTGCTTGGAAGCCTGATGGTGTGTGAAGTTAGTGAGTCAAATGCAGTTGTACTCCCACAAGAACCACTCGGCTGATCCTTCTTCAATATGCCCCTCAGCAACATGCAGTGTTTCCTTGATTGAATTATCCATAACACCAATATTTGCGTTTAGAGCGTTTGAATTGAGGGCTATCTGAAAACGGCTGTGGCGCTGAAGTTGCCTGTGAATGTGGAGTTGGTGGCATGTGAAACCCGCATGTGGAGCATTCGTTTGTGTGGGATGCTCACCAAGCTTCATTTCAGTCCTAGGTACTCAAAGGGCACTAAGCATAGAGTGTGAAAACTGAGTTTCCTTGAGAGCTGCTTGGAAGCCTGATGGTGTGTGAAGTTAGTGAGCCAAATGGAGCTGTTCTCCCACAAGAACCACTCGGCTGATCCTTCTTCAATATGCCCCTCAGCAACATGCAGTGTTTCCTTGATTGAATTAGCTCTCACACCAATATTTGAGTCTAGAGCCTTTGCACTGAGGGCTATCTGAAAACGGCTGTGGCGCTGAAGTTGCCTGTGAATGTGGAGTTGGTGGCATGTGAAACCCGCATGTGGAGCATTCGTTTGTGTGGGATGCTCTACCAGGTTCATTCCTAGATAATGCACTCAAAGGGCACTAAGCATAGAGTGTGAAAACTGAGTTTCCTTGAGAGCTGCTTGGAAGCCTGATGGTGTGTGAAGTTAGTGAGTCAAATGCAGTTGTTCTCCCACAAGAACCACTCGGCTGATCCTTCTTCAATATGCCGCTCAGCAACATGCAGTGTTTCCTTGATTGAATTATCCATAACACCAATATTTGCGTTTAGAGCCTTTGAATTGAGGGCTATCTGAAAACGGCTGTGGCGCTGAAGTTGCCTGTGAATGTGGAGTTGGTGGCATGTGAAACCCGCATGTGGAGCATTCGTTTGTGTGGGATGCTCACCAAGCTTCATTTCAGTCCTAGGTACTCAAAGGGCACTAAGCATAGAGTGTGAAAACTGAGATTCCTTGAGAGCTGCTTGGAAGCCTGATGGTGTGTGAAGTTAGTGAGCCAAATGGAGTTGTTCTCCCACAAGAACCACTCGGCTGATCCTTCTTCAATATGCCCTTCACCAACATGCAGTGTTTCCTTGATTGAATTAGCTCCCACACCAATATTTGCGTCTAGAGCCTTTGCATTGAGGGCTATCTGAAAGCGGCTGTGGCGCTGAAGTTGCCTGAGAATGTGGAGTTGGTGGCATGTGAAACCCGCATGTGGAGCTTTCGTTTGTGTGGGATGCTCTACCAGGTTCATTCCTAGATAATGCACTCAAAGGGCACTAAGCATAGAGTGTGAAAACTGAGTTTCCTTGAGAGCTGCTTGGAAGCCTGATGGTGTGTGAAGTTAGTGAGCCAAATGGAGTTGTTCTCCCAGAAGAACCACTCGGCTGATCCTTCTTCAATATGCCCTTCACCAACATGCAGTGTTTCCTTGATTGAATTAGCTCTCACACCAATATTTGAGTCTAGAGCCTTTGCATTGAGGGCTATCTGAAAACGGCTGTGGCGCTGAAGTTGCCTGTGAATGTGGAGTTGGTGGCATGTGAAACCCGCATGTGGAGCATTCGTTTGTGTGGGATGCTCTACCAGGTTCATTCCTAGATAATGCACTCAAAGGGCACGAAGCATAGAGTGTGAAAACTGAGTTTCCTTGAGAGCTGCTTGGAAGCCTGATGGTGTGTGAAGATAGTGAGTCAAATAGAGTTGTTCTCCCACAAGAACCACTCGGCTGATCCTTCTTCAATATGCCCTTCACCAACATGCAGTGCTTCCTTGATTGAATTAACTCTCACACAAATATTTGCATCTATTGCCTTTGCATTGAGGGCTATCTGAAAACGGCTGTGGCGCTGAAGTTGCCTGAGAATGTGGAGTTGGTGGCATGTGAAACCCGCATGTGGAGCATTCGTTTGTGTGGAATGCTCACCAAGCTTCATTTCAGTCCTAGGTACACAAAGGGCACTAAGCATAGAGTGTGAAAACTGAGTTTCCTTGAGAGCTGCTTGGAAGCCTGATGGTGTGTGAAGTTAGTGAGTCAAATGCAGTTGTTCTCCCACAAGAACCACTCGGCTGATCCTTCTTCAGTATGCCCTTCACCAACATGCAGTGTTTCCTTGATTGAATTATCCCTCACACCAATATTTGCGTCTAGAGCCTTTGCATTGAGGGCTATCTGAAAACGGCTGTGGCGATGAAGTTGCCTGAGAATGTGGAGTTGGTGGCATGTGAAACCCGCATGTGGAGCATTCGTTTGTGTGGGATGCTCTACGAGGTTCATTCCTAGATAATGCACTCAAAGGGCACTAAGCATAGAGTGTGAAAACTGAGTTTCCTTGAGAGCTGCTTGGAAGCCTGATGGTGTGTGAAGTTAGTGAGCCAAATGGAGTTGTTCTGCCACAAGAACCACTCGGCTGATCCTTCTTCAATATGCCCTTCACCAACATGCAGTGTTTCCTTGATTGAATTAGCTCTCACACCAATATTTGCGTCTAGAGCCTTTGCATTGAGGGCTATCTGAAAACGGCTGTGGTGCTGAAGTTGCCTGTCAATGTGGAGTTGGTGGCATGTGAAACCCGCATGTGGAGCATTCGTTTGTGTGGGATGCTCACCAAGCTTCATTTCAGTCCTAGGTACACAAAGGGCACTAAGCATAGAGTGTGAAAACTGAGATTCCTTGAGAGCTGCTTGGAAGCCTGATGGTGTGTGAAGTTAGTGAGCCAAATGGAGTTGTTCTCCCACAAGAACCACTCGGCTGATCCTTCTTCAATATGCCCTTCACCAACATGCAGCGTTTCCTTGATTGAATTAGCTCCCACACCAATATTTGCGTCTAGAGCCTTTGCATTGAGGGCTATCTGAAAATGGCTGTGGCGCTGAAGTGCCTGTGAATGTGGAGTTGGTGGCATGTGAAACCCGCATGTGGAGCTTTCGTTTGTGTGGGATGCTCTACCAGGTTCATTCCTAGATAATGCACTCAAAGGGCACTAAGCATAGAGTGTGAAAACTGAGTTTCCTTGAGAGCTGCTTGGAAGCCTGATGGTGTGTGAAGTTAGTGAGCCAAATGGAGTTGTTCTCCCACAAGAACCACTCGGCTGATCCTTCTTCAATATGCCCCTCAGCAACATGCAGTGTTTCCTTGATTGAATTATCCATAACACCAATATTTGCGTTTAGAGCGTTTGAATTGAGGGCTATCTGAAAACGGCTGTGGCGCTGAAGTTGCCTGTGAATGTGGAGTTGGTGGCATGTGAAACCCGCATGTGGAGCATTCGTTTGTGTGGGATGCTCACCAAGCTTCATTTCAGTCCTAGGTACTCAAAGGGCACTAAGCATAGAGTGTGAAAACTGAGTTTCCTTGAGAGCTGCTTGGAAGCCTGATGGTGTGTGAAGTTAGTGAGCCAAATGGAGTTGTTCTCCCACAAGAACCACTCGGCTGATCCTTCTTCAATATGCCCCTCAGCAACATGCAGTGTTTAGTTGATTGAATTACCCCAACACCAATATTTGCGTCTAGAGCCTTTGCATTGAGGGCTATCTGAAAACTGCTGTGGCGCTGAAGTTGCTTGTGAATGTGGAGTTGGTGGCATGTGAAACCCGCATGTGGAGCATTCGTTTGTGTGGGATGCTCACCAAGCTTCATTTCAGTCCTAGGTACACAAAGGGCACTAAGCATAGAGTGTGAAAACTGAGATTCCTTGAGAGCTGCTTGGAAGCCTGATGGTGTGTGAAGTTAGTGAGCCAAATGGAGTTGTTCTCCCACAAGAACCACTCGGCTGATCCTTCTTCAATATGCCCTTCACCAACATGCAGTGTTTCCTTGATTGAATTAGCTCCCACACCAATATTTGCGTCTAGAGCCTTTGCATTGAGGGCTATCTGAAAACGGCTGTGGCGCTGAAGTTGCCTGTGAATGTGGAGTTGGTGGCATGTGAAACCCGCATGTGGAGCTTTCGTTTGTGTGGGATGCTCTACCAGGTTCATTCCTAGATAATGCACTCAAAGGGCACTAAGCATAGAGTGTGAAAACTGAGTTTCCTTGAGAGCTGCTTGGAAGCCTGATGGTGTGTGAAGTTAGTGAGCCAAATGGAGTTGTTCTCCCACAAGAACCACTCGGCTGATCCTTCTTCAATATGCCCTTCACCAACATGCAGTGTTTCCTTGATTGAATTAGCTCTCACACCAATATTTGCATCTAGAGCCTTTGCATTGAGGGGCTATCTGAAAACGGCTGTGGCGCTGAAGTTGCCTGTGAATGTGGAGTTGGTGGCATGTGAAACCCGCATGTGGAGCATTCGTTTGTGTGGGATGCTCTACCAGCTTCATTCCTAGATAATGCACTCAAAGGGCACGAAGCATAGAGTGTGAAAACTGAGTTTCCTTGAGAGCTGCTTGGAAGCCTGATGGTGTGTGAAGTTAGTGAGTCAAATGCAGTTGTACTCCCACAAGAACCACTCGGCTGATCCTTCTTCAATATGCCCCTCAGCAACATGCAGTGTTTCCTTGATTGAATTATCCATAATACCAATATTTGCGTTTAGAGCGTTTGAATTGAGGGCTATCTGAAAACGGCTGTGGCGCTGAAGTTGCCTGTGAATGTGGAGTTGGTGGCATGTGAAACCCGCATGTGGAGCATTCGTTTGTGTGGGATGCTCACCAAGCTTCATTTCAGTCCTAGGTACTCAAAGGGCACTAAGCATAGAGTGTGAAAACTGAGTTTCCTTGAGAGCTGCTTGGAAGCCTGATGGTGTGTGAAGTTAGTGAGCCAAATGGAGTTGTTCTCCCACAAGAACCACTCGGCTGATCCTTCTTCAATATGCCCCTCAGCAACATGCAGTGTTTAGTTGATTGAATTACCCCAACACCAATATTTGCGTCTAGAGCCTTTGCATTGAGGGCTATCTGAAAACTGCTGTGGCGCTGAAGTTGCTTGTGAATGTGGAGTTGGTGGCATGTGAAACCCGCATGTGGAGCATTCGTTTGTGTGGGATGCTCACCAAGCTTCATTTCAGTCCTAGGTACACAAAGGGCACTAAGCATAGAGTGTGAAAACTGAGATTCCTTGAGAGCTGCTTGGAAGCCTGATGGTGTGTGAAGTTAGTGAGCCAAATGGAGTTGTTCTCCCACAAGAACCACTCGGCTGATCCTTCTTCAATATGCCCTTCACCAACATGCAGTGTTTCCTTGATTGAATTAGCTCCCACACCAATATTTGCGTCTAGAGCCTTTGCATTGAGGGCTATCTGAAAACGGCTGTGGCGCTGAAGTTGCCTGTGAATGTGGAGTTGGTGGCATGTGAAACCCGCATGTGGAGCTTTCGTTTGTGTGGGATGCTCTACCAGGTTCATTCCTAGATAATGCACTCAAAGGGCACTAAGCATAGAGTGTGAAAACTGAGTTTCCTTGAGAGCTGCTTGGAAGCCTGATGGTGTGTGAAGTTAGTGAGCCAAATGGAGTTGTTCTCCCACAAGAACCACTCGGCTGATCCTTCTTCAATATGCCCTTCACCAACATGCAGTGTTTCCTTGATTGAATTAGCTCTCACACCAATATTTGCATCTAGAGCCTTTGCATTGAGGGCTATCTGAAAACGGCTGTGGCGCTGAAGTTGCCTGTGAATGTGGAGTTGGTGGCATGTGAAACCCGCATGTGGAGCATTCGTTTGTGTGGGATGCTCTACCAGCTTCATTCCTAGATAATGCACTCAAAGGGCACGAAGCATAGAGTGTGAAAACTGAGTTTCCTTGAGAGCTGCTTGGAAGCCTGATGGTGTGTGAAGTTAGTGAGTCAAATGCAGTTGTTCTCCCACAAGAACCACTCGGCTGATCCTTCTTCAATATGCCCTTCACCAACATGCAGTGCTTCCTTGATTGAATTAACTCTCACACAAATATTTGAGTCTAGAGCCTTTGCATTGAGGGCTATCTGAAAACGGCTGTGGAAATGAAGCTGCCTGTGAATGTGGAGTTGGTGGCATGTGAAACCCGCATGTGGAGCATTCGTTTGTGTGGGATGCTCTACCAGGTTCATTCCTAGATAATGCACTCCAAGGGCACGAAGCATAGAGTGTGAAAACTGAGTTTCCTTGAGAGCTGCTTGGAAGCCTGATGGTGTGTGAAGTTAGTGAGCCAAATGGAGTTGTTCTCCCACAAGAACCACTCGGCTGATCCTTCTTCAATATGCCCTTCACCAACATGCAGTGTTTCCTTGATTGAATTAGCTCTCACACCAATATTTGAGTCTAGAGCCTTTGCACTGAGGGCTATCTGAAAACGGCTGTGGCGCTGAAGTTGCCTGTGAATGTGGAGTTGGTGGCATGTGAAACCCGCATGTGGAGCATTCGTTTGTGTGGGATGCTCACCAAGCTTCATTTCAGTCCTAGGTACTCAAAGGGCACTAAGCATAGAGTGTGAAAACTGAGTTTCCTTGAGAGCTGCTTGGAAGCCTGATGGTGTGTGAAGTTAGTGAGCCAAATGGAGCTGTTCTCCCACAAGAACCACTCGGCTGATCCTTCTTCAATATGCCCCTCAGCAACATGCAGTGTTTCCTTGATTGAATTACCCCAACACCAATATTTGCGTCTAGAGCCTTTGCATTGAGGGCTATCTGAAAACGGCTGTGGCGCTGAAGTTGCCTGAGAATGTGGAGTTGGTGGCATGTGAAACCCCGCATGTGGAGCTTTCGTTTGTGTGGGATGCTCTACCAGGTTCATTCCTAGATAATGCACTCAAAGGGCACTAAGCATAGAGTGTGAAAACTGAGTTTCCTTGAGAGCTGCTTGGAAGCCTGATGGTGTGTGAAGTTAGTGAGTCAAATGGAGTTGTTCTCCCACAAGAACCACTCGGCTGATCCTTCTTCAATATGCCCTTCACCAACATGCAGTGTTTCCTTGATTGAATTAGCTCTCACACCAATATTTGAGTCTAGAGCCTTTGCACTGAGGGCTATCTGAAAACGGCTGTGGCACTGAGGTGCCTGTGAATGTGGAGTTGGTGGCATGTTGTGAAACCCGCATGTGGAGCATTCGTTTGTGTGGGATGCTCTACCAGGTTCATTCCTAGATAATGCACTCAAAGGGCACTAAGCATAGAGTGTGAAAACTGAGTTTCCTTGAGAGCTGCTTGGAAGCCTGATGGTGTGTGAAGTTAGTGAGCCAAATGCAGTTGTTCTCCCACAAGAACCACTCGGCTGATCCTTCTTCAATATGCCCTTCACCAACATGCAGTGTTTCCTTGATTGAATTATCCATAACACCAATATTTGCGTCTAGAGCCTTTGAATTGAGGGCTATCTGAAAACGGCTGTGGCGCTGAAGTTGCCTGTGAATGTGGAGTTGGTGGCATGTGAAACCCGCATGTGGAGCATTCGTTTGTGTGGGATGCTCACCAAGCTTCATTTCAGTCCTAGGTACTCAAAGGGCACTAAGCATAGAGTGTGAAAACTGAGATTCCTTGAGAGCTGCTTGGAAGCCTGATGGTGTGTGAAGTTAGTGAGCCAAATGGAGTTGTTCTCCCACAAGAACCACTCGGCTGATCCTTCTTCAATATGCCCTTCACCAACATGCAGTGTTTCCTTGATTGAATTAGCTCTCACACCAATATTTGCGTCTAGAGTCTTTGCATTGAGGGCTATCTGAAAACGGCTGTGGCGCTGAAGTGCCTGTGAATGTGGAGTTGGTGGCATGTGAAACCCGCATGTGGAGCATTCGTTTGTGTGGGATGCTCTACCAGGTTCATTCCTAGATAATGCACTCAAAGGGCACTAAGCATAGAGTGTGAAAACTGAGTTTCCTTGAGAGCTGCTTGGAAGCCTGATGGCGTGTGAAGTTAGTGAGCCAAATGGAGTTGTTCTCCCACAAGAACCACTCGGCTGATCCTTCTTCAATATGCCCTTCACCAACATGCAGTGTTTCCTTGATTGAATTAGCTCTCACAACAATATTTGCGTCTAGAGCCTTTGCATTGAGGGCTATCTGAAAACGGCTGTGGTGCTGAAGTTGCCTGTCAATGTGGAGTTGGTGGCATGTGAAAACCGCATGTGGAGCATTCGTTTGTGTGGGAGGCTCACCAAGCTTCATGTCAGTCCTAGGCACTCAAAGGGCACTAAGCATAGAGTGTGAAAACTGAGTTTCCTTGAGAGCTGCTTGGAAGCCTGATGGTGTGTGAAGTTAGTGAGCCAAATGGAGTTGTTCTCCCACAAGAACCACTCGGCTGATCCTTCTTCAATATGCCCTTCACCAACATGCAGTGTTTCCTTGATTGAATTAGCTCTCACACCAATATTTGCGTCTAGAGCCTTTGCATTGAGGGCTATCTGAAAACAGCTGTGGCACTGAAGTTGCCTGTGAATGTGGAGTTGGTGGCATGTGAAACCCGCATGTGGAGCATTCGTTTGTGTGAGATGCTCTACCAGGTTCATTCCTAGATAATGCACTCAAAGGGCACTAAGCATAGAGTGTGAAAACTGAGTTTCCTTGAGAGCTGCTTGGAAGCCTGATGGTGTGTGAAGTTAGTGAGCCAAATGGAGTTGTTCTGCCACAAGAACCACTCGGCTGATCCTTCTTCAGTATGCCCATCAGCAACATGCAGTGTTTCTTTGATTGAATTAGCTCTCACACCAATATTTGCGTCTAGAGCCTTTGCATTGAGGGCTATCTGAAAACGGCTGTGGCGCTGAAGTTGCCTGTGAATGTGGAGTTGGTGGCATGTGAAACCCGCATGTGGAGCATTCGTTTGTGTGGGATGCTCTTCCAGGTTCATTCCTAGATAATGCACTCAAAGGGCACTAAGCATAGAGTGTGAAAACTGAGTTTCCTTGAGAGCTGCTTGGAAGCCTGATGGTGTGTGAAGTTAGTGAGTCAAATGCAGTTGTTCTCCCACAAGAACCACTCGGCTGATCCTTCTTCAATATGCCCTTCACCAACATGCAGTGTTTCCTTGATTGAATTATCCCCCACACCAATATTTGCGTCTAGAGCCTTTGCATTGAGGGCTATCTGAAAACGGCTGTGGCGCTGAAGTTGCCTGTGAATGTGGAGTTGGTGGCATGTGAAACCCACATGTGGAGCATTCGTTTGTGTGGGACGCTCTACCAGGTTCATTCCTAGATAATGCACTCAAAGGGCACTAAGCATAGAGTGTGAAAACTGAGTTTCCTTGAGAGCTGCTTGGAAGCCTGATGGTGTGTGAAGTGAGTGAGTCAAATGGAGTTGTTCTCCCACAAGAACCACTCGGCTGATCCTTCTTCAATATGCCCTTCACCAACATGCAGTGTTTCCTTGATTGAATTATCCCCCACACCAATATTTGCGTCTAGAGCCTTTGCATTGAGGGCTATCTGAAAACGACTGTGGCGCTGAAGTTGCCTGTGAATGTGGAGTTGGTGGCATGTGAAACCCGCATGTGGAACATTCGTTTGTGTGGGATGCTCTACCAGGTTCATTCCTAGATAATGCACTCAAAGGGCACTAAGCATAGAGTGTGAAAACTGAGTTTCCTTGAGAGCTGCTTGGAAGCCTGATGGTGTGTGAAGTTAGTGAGCCAAATGGAGTTGTTCTCCCACAAGAACCACTCGGCTGATACTTCTTCAAAATGCCCTTCACCAACATGCAGTGTTTCCTTGATTGAATTAGCTCTCACACCAATATTTGCGTCTAGAGCCTTTGCATTGAGGGCTATCTGAAAATGGCTGTGGCGCTGAAGTGCCTGTGAATGTGGAGTTGGTGGCATGTGAAACCCGCATGTGGAGCATTCGTTTGTGTGGGATGCTCTACCAGGTTCATTTCAGTCCTAGGCACTCAAAGGGCACTAAGCATAGAGTGTGAAAACTGAGTTTCCTTGAGAGCTGCTTGGAAGCCTGATGGTGTGTGAAGTTAGTGAGCCAAATGGAGTTGTTCTCCCACAAGAACCACTCGGCTGATCCTTCTTCAATATGCCCTTCACCAACATGCAGTGTTTCCTTGATTGAATTAGCTCTCACACCAATATTTGCGTCTAGAGCCTTTGCATTGAGGGCTATCTGAAAACGGCTGTGGCGCTGAAGTTGCCTGTGAATGTGGAGTTGGTGGCATGTGAAACCCGCATGTGGAGCATTCGTTTGTGTGGGATGCTCTACCAGGTTCATTCCTAGATAATGCACTCAAAGGGCACTAAGCATAGAGTGTGAAAACTGAGTTTCCTTGAGAGCTGCTTGGAAGCCTGATGGTGTGTGAAGTTAGTGAGCCAAATGGAGTTGTTCTCCCACAAGAACCACTCGTCTGATCCTTCTTCAGTATGCCCATCAGCAACATGCAGTGTTTCTTTGATTGAATTAGCTCTCACACCAATATTTGCGTCTAGAGCCTTTGCATTGAGGGCTATCTGAAAACGGCTGTGGCGCTGAAGTTGCCTGTGAATGTGGAGTTGGTGGCATGTGAAACCCGCATGTGGAGCATTCGTTTGTGTGGGATGCTCTTCCAGGTTCATTCCTAGATAATGCACTCAAAGGGCACTAAGCATAGAGTGTGAAAACTGAGTTTCCTTGAGAGCTGCTTGGAAGCCTGATGGTGTGTGAAGTTAGTGAGTCAAATGCAGTTGTTCTCCCACAAGAACCACTCGGCTGATCCTTCTTCAATATGCCCTTCACCAACATGCAGTGTTTCCTTGATTGAATAATCCCCCACACCAATATTTGCGTCTAGAGCCTTTGCATTGAGGGCTATCTGAAAACGGCTGTGGCGCTGAAGTTGCCTGTGAATGTGGAGTTGGTGGCATGTGAAACCCACATGTGGAGCATTCGTTTGTGTGGGACGCTCTACCAGGTTCATTCCTAGATAATGCACTCAAAGGGCACTAAGCATAGAGTGTGAAAACTGAGTTTCCTTGAGAGCTGCTTGGAAGCCTGATGGTGTGTGAAGTGAGTGAGTCAAATGGAGTTGTGCTCCCACAAGAACCATTCGGCTGATCCTTCTTCAATATGCCCTTCACCAACATGCAGTGTTTCCTTGATTGAATTATCCCCCACACCAATATTTGCGTCTAGAGCCTTTGCATTGAGGGCTATCTGAAAACGACTGTGGCGCTGAAGTTGCCTGTGAATGTGGAGTTGGTGGCATGTGAAACCCGCATGTGGAACATTCGTTTGTGTGGGATGCTCTACCAGGTTCATTCCTAGATAATGCACTCAAAGGGCACTAAGCATAGAGTGTGAAAACTGAGTTTCCTTGAGAGCTGCTTGGAAGCCTGATGGTGTGTGAAGTTAGTGAGCCAAATGGAGTTGTTCTCCCACAAGAACCACTCGGCTGATCCTTCTTCAAAATGCCCTTCACCAACATGCAGTGTTTCCTTGATTGAATTAGCTCTCACACCAATATTTGCGTCTAGAGCCTTTGCATTGAGGGCTATCTGAAAATGGCTGTGGCGCTGAAGTGCCTGTGAATGTGGAGTTGGTGGCATGTGAAACCCGCATGTGGAGCATTCGTTTGTGTGGGATGCTCTACCAGGTTCATTTCAGTCCTAGGCACTCAAAGGGCACTAAGCATAGAGTGTGAAAACTGAGTTTCCTTGAGAGCTGCTTGGAAGCCTGATGGTGTGTGAAGTTAGTGAGCCAAATGGAGTTGTTCTCCCACAAGAACCACTCGGCTGATCCTTCTTCAATATGCCCTTCACCAACATGCAGTGTTTCCTTGATTGAATTAGCTCCCACACCAATATTTGCGTCTAGAGCCTTTGCATTGAGGGCTATCTGAAAACGGCTGTGGCGCTGAAGTTGCCTGTGAATGTGGAGTTGGTGGCATGTGAAACCCGCATGTGGAGCATTCGTTTGTGTGGGATGCTCTACCAGGTTCATTCCTAGATAATGCACTCAAAGGGCACTAAGCATAGAGTGTGAAAACTGAGTTTCCTTGAGAGCTGCTTGGAAGCCTGATGGTGTGTGAAGTTAGTGAGCCAAATAGAGTTGTTCTCCCACAAGAACCATTCGGCTGATCCTTCTTTAATATGCCCTTCACCAACATGCAGTGTTTCCTTGTTAGAATTAACTCTCACAGCAATATTTGCATCTAGAGCCTTTGCATTGAGGGCTATCTGAAAACGGCTGTGGTGCTGAAGTTGCCTGTGAATGTGGAGTTGGTGGCATGTGAAACCTGCATGTGGAGCATTCGTTTGTGTGGGATGCTCTACCAGGTTCATTCCTAGATAATGCACTCAAAGGGCACTAAGCATAGAGTGTGAAAACTGAGTTTCCTTGAGAGCTGCTTGGAAGCCTGATGGTGTGCGAAGTTAGTGAGTCAAATGCAATTGTTCTCCCACAAGAACCACTCGGCTGATCCTTCTTCAATATGCCCTTCAGCAACATGCAGTGTTTCCTTGATTGAATTAGCTCTCACACCAATATTTGCGTCTAGAGCCTTTGCATTGAGGGCTATCTGAAAACGGCTGTGGCGCTGAAGTTGCCTGTGAATGTGGAGTTGGTGGCATGTGAAACCCGCATGTGGAGCATTCGTTTGTGTGGGATGCTCTACCAGGTTCATTCCTAGGTAATGCACTCAAAGGGCACTAAGCATAGAGTGTGAAAACTGAGTTTCCTTGAGAGCTGCTTGGAAGCCTGATGGTGTGTGAAGTTAGTGAGCCAAATGGAGTTGTTCTCCCACAAGAACCACTCGGCTGATCCTTCTTCAATATGCCCTTCACCAACATGCAGTGTTTCCTTGATTGAATTAGCTCTCACACCAATATTTGCGTCTAGAGCCTTTGCATTGAGAGCTATCTGAAAACGGCTGTGGCGCTGAAGTTGCCTGTGAATGTGGAGTTGGTGGCATGTGAAACCCGCATGTGGAGCATTCGTTTGTGTGGGATGCTCACCAAGCTTCATTTCAGTCCTAGGTACTCAAAGGGCACTAAGCATAGAGTGTGAAAACTGAGTTTCCTTGAGAGCTGCTTGGAAGCCTGATGGTGTGTGAAGTTAGTGAGCCAAAGAGAGTTGTTCTCACACAAGAACCATTCGGCTGATCCTTCTTCAATATGCCCTTCACCAACATGCAGTGTTTCCTTGATTGAATTAGCTCTCACACCAATATTTGCGTCTAGAGCCTTTGCATTGAGGGCTATCTGAAAACGGCTGTGGCGCTGAAGTTGCCTGTCAATGTGGAGTTGGTGGCATGTGAAACACGCATGTGGAGCATTCGTTTGTGTGGGATGCTCTACCAGGTTCATTCCTAGATAATGCACTCAAAGGGCACTAAGCATAGAGTGTGAAAACTGAGTTTCCTTGAGAGCTGCTTGGAAGCTGATGGTGTGTGAAGTTAGTGAGCCAAATAGAGTTGTTCTTCCACAAGAACCATTCGGCTGATCCTTCTTCAATATGCCCTTCACCAACATGCAGTATTTCCCTGATTGAATTAACTCTCACACCAATATTTGCATCTACAGCCTTTGCATTGAGGGCTATCTGAAAACGGCTGTGGCGCTGAAGTTGCCTGTGAATGTGGAGTTGGTGGCATGTGAAACCCGCATGTGGAGCATTCGTTTGTGTGGGATGCTCACCAAGCTTCATTTCAGTCCCAGGCACTCAAAGGGCACTAAGCATAGAGTGTGAAAACTGAGTTTCCTTGAGAGCTGCTTGGAAGCCTGATGGTGTGTGAAGTTAGTGAGCCAAATGGAGTTGTTCTCCCACAAGAACCACTCGGCTGATCCTTCTTCAATATGCCCTTCACCAACATGCAGTGTTTCCTTGATTGAATTAGCTCTCACACCAATATTTGCGTCTAGAGCCTTTGCATTGAGAGATATCTGAAAACGGCTGTGGCGCTGAAGTTGCCTGTGAATGTGGAGTTGGTGGCATGTGAAACCCGCATGTGGAGCATTCGTTTGTGTGGGATGCTCACCAAGCTTCATTTCAGTCCTAGGTACTCAAAGGGCACTAAGCATAGAGTGTGAAAACTGAGTTTCCTTGAGAGCTGCTTGGAAGCCTGATGGTGTGTGAAGTTAGTGAGCCAAAGAGAGTTGTTCTCACACAAGAACCATTCGGCTGATCCTTCTTCAATATGCCCTTCACCAACATGCAGTGTTTCCTTGATTGAATTAGGTCTCACACCAATATTTGCGTCTAGAGCCTTTGCATTGAGGGCTATCTGAAAACGGCTGTGGCGCTGAAGTTGCCTGTCAATGTGGAGTTGGTGGCATGTGAAACACGCATGTGGAGCATTCGTTTGTGTGGGATGCTCTACCAGGTTCATTCCTAGATAATGCACTCAAAGGGCACTAAGCATAGAGTGTGAAAACTGAGTTTCCTTGAGAGCTGCTTGGAAGCTGATGGTGTGTGAAGTTAGTGAGCCAAATAGAGTTGTTCTTCCACAAGAACCATTCGGCTGATCCTTCTTCAATATGCCCTTCACCAACATGCAGTATTTCCCTGATTGAATTAACTCTCACACCAATATTTGCATCTACAGCCTTTGCATTGAGGGCTATCTGAAAACGGCTGTGGCGCTGAAGTTGCCTGTGAATGTGGAGTTGGTGGCATGTGAAACCCGCATGTGGAGCATTCGTTTGTGTGGGATGCTCACCAAGCTTCATTTCAGTCCCAGGCACTCAAAGGGCACTAAGCATAGAGTGTGAAAACTGAGTTTCCTTGAGAGCTGCTTGGAAGCCTGATGGTGTGTGAAGTTAGTGAGCCAAATGGAGTTGTTCTCCCACAAGAACCACTCGGCTGATCCTTCTTCAATATGCCCTTCACCAACATGCAGTGTTTCCTTGATTGAATTAGCTCTCACACCAATATTTGCGTCTAGAGCCTTTGCATTGAGAGCTATCTGAAAACGGCTGTGGCGCTGAAGTTGCCTGTGAATGTGGAGTTGGTGGCATGTGAAACCCGCATGTGGAGCATTCGTTTGTGTGGGATGCTCACCAAGCTTCATTTCAGTCCTAGGTACTCAAAGGGCACTAAGCATAGAGTGTGAAAACTGAGTTTCCTTGAGAGCTGCTTGGAAGCCTGATGGTGTGTGAAGTTAGTGAGCCAAAGAGAGTTGTTCTCACACAAGAACCATTCGGCTGATCCTTCTTCAATATGCCCTTCACCAACATGCAGTGTTTCCTTGATTGAATTAGCTCTCACACCAATATTTGCGTCTAGAGCCTTTGCATTGAGGGCTATCTGAAAACGGCTGTGGCGCTGAAGTTGCCTGTCAATGTGGAGTTGGTGGCATGTGAAACACGCATGTGGAGCATTCGTTTGTGTGGGATGCTCTACCAGGTTCATTCCTAGATAATGCACTCAAAGGGCACTAAGCATAGAGTGTGAAAACTGAGTTTCCTTGAGAGCTGCTTGGAAGCTGATGGTGTGTGAAGTTAGTGAGCCAAATAGAGTTGTTCTTCCACAAGAACCATTCGGCTGATCCTTCTTCAATATGCCCTTCACCAACATGCAGTATTTCCCTGATTGAATTAACTCTCACACCAATATTTGCATCTACAGCCTTTGCATTGAGGGCTATCTGAAAACGGCTGTGGCGCTGAAGTTGCCTGTGAATGTGGAGTTGGTGGCATGTGAAACCCGCATGTGGAGCATTCGTTTGTGTGGGATGCTCACCAAGCTTCATTTCAGTCCCAGGCACTCAAAGGGCACTAAGCATAGAGTGTGAAAACTGAGTTTCCTTGAGAGCTGCTTGGAAGCCTGATGGTGTGTGAAGTTAGTGAGCCAAATGGAGTTGTTCTCCCACAAGAACCACTCGGCTGATCCTTCTTCAATATGCCCTTCACCAACATGCAGTGTTTCCTTGATTGAATTAGCTCTCACACCAATATTTGCGTCTAGAGCCTTTGCATTGAGAGATATCTGAAAACGGCTGTGGCGCTGAAGTTGCCTGTGAATGTGGAGTTGGTGGCATGTGAAACCCGCATGTGGAGCATTCGTTTGTGTGGGATGCTCACCAAGCTTCATTTCAGTCCTAGGTACTCAAAGGGCACTAAGCATAGAGTGTGAAAACTGAGTTTCCTTGAGAGCTGCTTGGAAGCCTGATGGTGTGTGAAGTTAGTGAGCCAAAGAGAGTTGTTCTCACACAAGAACCATTCGGCTGATCCTTCTTCAATATGCCCTTCACCAACATGCAGTGTTTCCTTGATTGAATTAGGTCTCACACCAATATTTGCGTCTAGAGCCTTTGCATTGAGGGCTATCTGAAAACGGCTGTGGCGCTGAAGTTGCCTGTCAATGTGGAGTTGGTGGCATGTGAAACACGCATGTGGAGCATTCGTTTGTGTGGGATGCTCTACCAGGTTCATTCCTAGATAATGCACTCAAAGGGCACTAAGCATAGAGTGTGAAAACTGAGTTTCCTTGAGAGCTGCTTGGAAGCTGATGGTGTGTGAAGTTAGTGAGCCAAATAGAGTTGTTCTTCCACAAGAACCATTCGGCTGATCCTTCTTCAATATGCCCTTCACCAACATGCAGTATTTCCCTGATTGAATTAACTCTCACACCAATATTTGCATCTACAGCCTTTGCATTGAGGGCTATCTGAAAACGGCTGTGGCGCTGAAGTTGCCTGTGAATGTGGAGTTGGTGGCATGTGAAACCCGCATGTGGAGCATTCGTTTGTGTGGGATGCTCACCAAGCTTCATTTCAGTCCCAGGCACTCAAAGGGCACTAAGCATAGAGTGTGAAAACTGAGTTTCCTTGAGAGCTGCTTGGAAGCCTGATGGTGTGTGAAGTTAGTGAGCCAAATGGAGTTGTTCTCCCACAAGAACCACTCGGCTGATCCTTCTTCAATATGCCCTTCACCAACATGCAGTGTTTCCTTGATTGAATTAGCTCTCACACCAATATTTGCGTCTAGAGCCTTTGCATTGAGAGCTATCTGAAAACGGCTGTGGCGCTGAAGTTGCCTGTGAATGTGGAGTTGGTGGCATGTGAAACCCGCATGTGGAGCATTCGTTTGTGTGGGATGCTCACCAAGCTTCATTTCAGTCCTAGGTACTCAAAGGGCACTAAGCATAGAGTGTGAAAACTGAGTTTCCTTGAGAGCTGCTTGGAAGCCTGATGGTGTGTGAAGTTAGTGAGCCAAATAGAGTTGTTCTCACACAAGAACCATTCGGCTGATCCTTCTTCAATATGCCCTTCACCAACATGCAGTGTTTCCTTGATTGAATTAGCTCTCACACCAATATTTGCGTCTAGAGCCTTTGCATTGAGGGCTATCTGAAAACGGCTGTGGCGCTGAAGTTGCCTGTCAATGTGGAGTTGGTGGCATGTGAAACACGCATGTGGAGCATTCGTTTGTGTGGGATGCTCTACCAGGTTCATTCCTAGATAATGCACTCAAAGGGCACTAAGCATAGAGTGTGAAAACTGAGTTTCCTTGAGAGCTGCTTGGAAGCCTGATGGTGTGTGAAGTTAGTGAGCCAAATAGAGTTGTTCTTCCACAAGAACCATTCGGCTGATCCTTCTTCAATATGCCCTTCACCAACATGCAGTATTTCCCTGATTGAATTAACTCTCACACCAATATTTGCATCTACAGCCTTTGCATTGAGGGCTATCTGAAAACGGCTGTGGCGCTGAAGTTTCCTGTGAATGTGGAGTTGGTGGCATGTGAAACCCGCATGTGGAGCATTCGTTTGTGTGGGATGCTCACCAAGCTTCATTTCAGTCCTAGGTACTCAAAGGGCACTAAGCATAGAGTGTGAAAACTGAGTTTCCTTGAGAGCTGCTTGGAAGCCTGATGGTGTGTGAAGTTAGTGAGCCAAATAGAGTTGTTCTCACACAAGAACCATTCGGCTGATCCTTCTTCAATATGCCCTTCACCAACATGCAGTGTTTCCTTGATTGAATTAGCTCTCACACCAATATTTGCGTCTAGAGCCTTTGCATTGAGGGCTATCTGAAAACGGCTGTGGCGCTGAAGTTGCCTGTCAATGTGGAGTTGGTGGCATGTGAAACCTGCATGTGGAGCATTCGTTTGTGTGGGATGCTCTACCAGGTTCATTCCTAGATAATGCACTCAAAGGGCACTAAGCATAGAGTGTGAAAACTGAGTTTCCTTGAGAGCTGCTTGGAAGCTGATGGTGTGTGAAGTTAGTGAGCCAAATAGAGTTGTTCTCCCACAAGAACCACTCGGCTGATCCTTCTTCAATATGCCCTTCACCAACATGCAGTGTTTCCTTGATAGAATTAACTCTCACAGCAATATTTGCATCTAGAGCCTTTGCATTGAGGGCTATCTGAAAACGGCTGTGGCGCTGAAGTTGCCTGTCAATGTGGAGTTGGTGGCATGTGAAACCCGCATGTGGAGCATTCGTTTGTGTGGGATGCTCACCAAGCTTCATTTCAGTCCCAGGCACTCAAAGGGCACTAAGCATAGAGTGTGAAAACTGAGTTTCCTTGAGAGCTGCTTGGAAGCCAGATGGTGTGTGAAGTTAGTGAGCCAAATGGAGTTGTTCTCCCACAAGAACCACTCGGCTGATCCTTCTTCAATATGCCCTTCACCAACATGCAGTGTTTCCTTGACTGAATTAGCTGTCATACCAATATTTGCGTCTAGAGCCTTTGCATTGAGGGCTATCTGAAAACGGCTGTGGCGCTGAAGTTGCCTGTGAATGTGGAGTTGGTGGCATGTGAAACCCGCATGTGGAGCATTCGTTTGTGTGGGATGCTCTACCAGGTTCATTCCTAGATAATGTACTCAAAGGGCACTAAGCATAGAGTGTGAAAACTGAGTTTCCTTGAGAGCTGCTTGGAAGCCTGATGGTGTGTGAAGTTAGTGAGCCAAATGGAGTTGTTCTCCCACAAGAACCATTCGGCTGATCCTTCTTCCATATGCCCTTCACCAACATGCAGTGTTTCCTTGATTGAATTAGCTCTCACACCAATATTTGCGTCTAGAGCCTTTGCATTGAGGGCTATCTGAAAACGGCTGTGGCGCTGAAGTTGCCTGTGAATGTGGAGTTGGTGGCATGTGAAACACGCATGTGGAGCATTCGTTTGTGTGGGATGCCCACCAAGACTCATGTCCGTCCCAGGTACTCAAAGGGCACTAAGCATAGAGTGTGAAAACTGAGTTTCCTTGAGAGCTGCTTGGAAGCCTGATGGTGTGTGAAGTTAGTGAGCCAAATGGAGTTGTTCTCCCACATGAACCACTCGGCTGATCCTTCTTCAATATGCCCTTCACCAACATGCAGTGTTTCCTTGATTGAATTAGCTCTCACACCAATATTTGCGTCTAGAGCCTTTGCATTGAGGGCTATCTGAAAACGGCTGTGGCGCTGAAGTTGCCTGTCAATGTGGAGTTCGTGGCATGTGAAACCTGCATGTGGAGCATTCGTTTGTGTGGGATGCTCTACCAGGTTCATTCCTAGATAATGCACTCAAAGGGCACTAAGCATAGAGTGTGAAAACTGAGTTTCCTTGAGAGCTGCTTGGAAGCCTGATGGTGTGTGAAGTTAGTGAGCCAAATAGAGTTGTTCTTCCACAATAACCATTCGGCTGATCCTTCTTCAATATGCCCTTCACCAACATGCAGTATTTCCCTGATTGAATTAACTCTCACACGAATATTTGCATCTACAGCCTTTGCATTGAGGGCTATCTGAAAACGGCTGTGGCGCTGAAGTTGCCTGTGAATGTGGAGTTGGTGGCATGTGAAACCCGCATGTGGAGCATTCGTTTGTGTGGGATGCTCACCAAGCTTCATTTCAGTCCCAGGCACTCAAATGGCACTAAGCATAGAGTGTGAAAACTGAGTTTCCTTGAGAGCTGCTTGGAAGCCTGATGGTGTGTGAAGTTAGTGAGCCAAATGGAGTTGTTCTCCCACAAGAACCACTCGGCTGATCCTTCTTCAATATGCCCTTCACCAACATGCAGTGTTTCCTTGACTGAATTAGCTGTCATACCAATATTTGCGTCTAGAGCCTTTGCATTGAGGGCTATCTGAAAACGGCTGTGGCGCTGAAGTTGCCTGTGAATGTGGAGTGGGTGGCATGTGAAACCCGCATGTGGAGCATTCGTTTGTGTTTGATGCTCTACCAGTTTCATTCCTAGATAATGCACTCAAAGGGCACGAAGCATAGAGTGTGAAAACTGAGTTTCTTTGAGAGCTGCTTGGAAGCCTGATGGTGTGTGAAGTTAGTGAGCCAAATGGAGTTGTTCTCCCAGAAGAACCACTCGGCTGATCCTTCTTCAATATGCCCTTCACCAACATGCAGTGTTTCCTTGATCGAATTAGCTGTCATACAAATATTTGCGTCTAGAGCCTTTGCATTGAGGGCTATCTGAAAACGGCTGTGGCGCTGAAGTTGCCTGTGAATGTGGAGTTGGTGGCATGTGAAACCCGCATGTGGAGCATTCGTTTGTGTGGGATGCTCTACCAGGTTCATCCCTAGATAATGCACTCAAAGGGCACTAAGCATAGAGTGTGAAAACTGAGTTTCCTTGAGAGCTGCTTGGAAGCCTGATGGTGTGTGAAGTTAGTGAGCCAAATAGAGTTGTTCTCCCACAAAACCATTCGGCTGATCCTTCTTCCATATGCCCTTCACCAACATGCAGTGTTTCCTTGATTGAATTAGCTCTCACACCAATATTTGCGTCTAGAGCCTTTGCATTGAGGGCTATCTGAAAACGGCTGTGGCGCTGAAGTTGCCTGTCAATGTGGAGTTGGTGGCATGTGAAACCCGCATGTGGAGCATTCGTTTGTGTGGGATGCCCACCAAGACTCATGTCCGTCCCAGGTACTCAAAGGGCACTAAGCATAGAGTGTGAAAACTGAGTTTCCTTGAGAGCTGCTTGGAAGCCTGATGGTGTGTGAAGTTAGTGAGCCAAATGGAGTTGTTCTCCCACAAGAACCACTCGGCTGATCCTTCTTCAATATGCCCTTCACCAACATGCAGTGTTTCCTTGATTGAATTATCCCCCACACCAATATTTGCGACTAGAGCCTTTGCATTGAGAGCTATCTGAAAATGGCTGTGGCACTGAAGTTGCCTGTGAATGTGGAGTTGGTGGCATGTGAAACCCGCATGTGGAGCATTCGTTTGTGTGGGATGCTCTACCAGGTTCATTCCTAGATAATGCACTCAAAGGGCACTAAGCATAGAGTGTGAAAACTGAGTTTCCTTGAGAGTTGCTTGGAAGCCTGATGGTGTGTGAAGTTAGTGAGTCAAATGCAGTTGTTCTCCCACAAGAACCACTCGGCTGATCCTTCTTCAATATGCCCTTCACCAACATGCAGTGTTTCCTTGATTGAATTATCCCCCACACCAATATTTGTGTCTAGAGCCTTTGCATTGAGGGCTATCTGAAAACGGCTGTGGCGCTGAAGTTGCCTGTGAATGTGGAGTTGGTGGCATGTGAAACCCGCATGTGGAGCATTCGTTTGTGTGGGATGCTCTACCAGGTTCATTCCTAGATAATGCACTGAAAGGGCACTAAGCATAGAGTGTGAAATCTGAGTTTCCTTGAGAGCTGCTTGGAAGCCTGATGGTGTGTGAAGTTAGTGAGCCAAATGGAGTTGCTCTCCCACAAGAACCACTCGGCTGATCCTTCTTCAATATGCCCTTCACCAACATGCAGTGTTTCCTTGATTGAATTAGCTCTCACACCAATATTTGCGTCTAGAGCCTTTGCATTGAGGGCTATCTGAAAACGGCTGTGGCGCTGAAGTTGCCTGTGAATGTGGAGTTGGTGGCATGTGAAACCCGCATGTGGAGCATTCGTTTGTGTGGGATGCTCACCAAGCTTCATTTCAGTCCTAGGCACTCAAAGGGCACTAAGCATAGAGTGTGAAAACTGAGTTTCCTTGAGAGCTGCTTGGAAGCCTGATGGTGTGTGAAGTTAGTGAGCCAAATGGAGTTGTTCTCCCACAAGAACCACTCGGCTGATCCTTCTTCAATATGCCCTTCACCAACATGCATTGTTTCCTTGACTGAATTATCCCCCACACCAATATTTGTGTCTAGAGCCTTTGCATTGAGGGCTATCTGAAAACGGCTGTGGCGCTGAAGTTGCATGAGAATGTGGAGTTGGTGGCATGTGAAACCCGCATGTGGAGCATTCGTTTGTGTGGGATGCTCTACCAGGTTCATTCCTAGATAATGCACTCAAAGGGCACTAAGCATAGAGTGTGAAAACTGAGTTTCCTTGAGAGCTGCTTGGAAGCCTGATGGTGTGTGACGTTAGTGAGCCAAATGGAGTTGTTCTCCCACAAGAACCACTCGGCTGATCCTTCTTCAATATGCCCTTCACCAACATGCAGTGTTTCCTTGATTGAATTAGCTCTCACACCAATATTTGCGTCTACAGCCTTTGCATTGAGAGCTATCTGAAAACGGCTGAGGAAGTGAAGTTGCCAGAGAATGTGGAGTTGGTGGCATGTGAAACCCGCATGTGGAGCATTCGTTTGTGTGGGATGCTCACCAAGACTCATGTCACTCCAAGGTACTCAAAGGGCACTAAGCATAGAGTGTGAAAACTGAGTTTCCTTGAGAGCTGCTTGGAAGCAGGATGGTGTGTGAAGTTAGTGAGTCAAATGCCCTTATTCTCCCACAAGAACCACTCGGCTGATCCTTCTTCAATATGCCCTTCACCAACATGCAGTGTTTCCTTGTTTGAATTAGCTCCCACACCAATATTTGCATCTAGAGCCTTTGCATTGAGGGCTATCTGAAAACGGCTGTGGCGCTGAAGTTGCCTGAGAATGTGGAGTTGGTGGCATGTGAAACACGCATGTGGAGCATTCGTTTGTGTGGGATGCTCTACCAGGTTCATTCCTAGATAATGCACTCAAAGGGCACTAAGCATAGAGTGTGAAAACTGAGTTTCTTGAGAGCTGCTTGGAAGCCTGATGGTGTGTGAAGTTAGTGAGCCAAATGGAGTTGTTCTCCCACAAGAACCACTCGGCTGATCCTTCTTCAATATGCCCCTCAGCAACATGCAGTGTTTCCTTGATTGAATTATCCCCCACACCAATATTTGCGTCTAGAGCCTTTGCATTGAGGGCTATCTGAAAACGGCTGTGGCGCTGAAGTTGCCTGAGAATGTTGAGTTGGTGGCATGTGAAACCCGCATGTGGAGTATTCGTTTGTGTGGGATGCTCTACCAGGTTCATTCCTAGATAATGCACTCAGAGGGCACTAAGCATAGAGTGTGAAAACTGAGTTTCCTTGAGAGCTGCTTGGAAGCCTGATGGTGTGTGAAGTTAGTGAGTCAAATGGAGTTATTCTCCCTCAAGAACCACTCGGCTGATCCTTCTTCAATATGCCCTTCACCAACATGCAGTGTTTCCTTTATTGAATTATCTCCCACACCAATATTTGCGTCTAGAGCCTTTGCATTGAGGGCTATCTGAAAACGGCTATGGCGCTGAAGTTGCCTGTCAATGTGGAGTTGGTGGCATGTGAAACCAGCATGTGGAGCATTCGTTTGTGTGGGATGCTCTACCAGGTTCATTCCTAGATAATGCACTCAAAGGGCACTAAGCATAGAGTGTGAAAACTGAGTTTCCTTGAGAGCTGCTTGGAAGCCTGATGGTGTGTGAAGTTAGTGAGCCAAATGGAGTTGTTCTCCCACAAGAACCATTCGGCTGATCCTTCTTCAATATGCCCTTCACCAACATGCAGTGTTTGCTTGATTGAATTAGCTCTCACACCAATATTTGCGTCTAGAGCCTTTGCATTGAGGGCTATCTGAAAACGGCTATGGCGCTGAAGTTGCCTGTCAATGTGGAGTTGGTGGCATGTGAAACCCGCATGTGGAGCATTCGTTTGTGTGGGATGCTCTACCAGGTTCATTCCTAGATAATGCACTCAAAGGGCACTAAGCATAGAGTGTGAAAACTGAGTTTCCTTGAGAGCTGCTTGGAAGCCTGATGGTGTGTGAAGTTAGTGAGCCAAATGGAGTTGTTCTCCCACAAGAACCACTCGGCTGATCCTTCTTCAATATGCCCCTCAGCAACATGCAGTGTTTTCTTGATTGAATTATCCCCCACACCAATATTTGCGTCTAGACCCTTTGCATTGAGGGCTATCTGAAAACGGCTGTGGCGCTGAAGTTGCCTGTGAATGTGGAGTTGGTGGCTTGTGAAACACGCATGTATAGCTTTTGTTTGTGTGGGATGCTCTACCAGGTTCATTCCTAGATAATGCACTCAAAGGGCACTAAGCATAGAGTGTGAAAACTGAGTTTCCTTGAGAGCTGCTTGGAAGCCTGATGGTGTGTGAAGTTAGTGAGCCAAATGGAGTTGTTCTCCCACAAGAACCACTCGGCTGATCCTTCTTCAATATGCCCTTCACCAACATGCAGTGTTTCCTTGACTGAATTATCTCTCACCAATATTTGAGTCTAGAGCCTTTGCATTGAGGGCTATCTGAAAACGCCTGTGGCGCTGAAGTTGCCTGTGAATGTGGAGTGGGTGGCATGTGAAACCCGCATGTGGAGCATTCGTTTGTGTGGGATGCTCTACCAGGTTCATTCCTAGATAATGCACTCAAAGGGCACTAAGCATAGAGTGTGAAAACTGAGTTTCCTTGAGAGCTGCTTGGAAGCCTGATGGTGTGTGACGTTAGTGAGCCAAATGCAGTTGTTCTCCCACAAGAACCACTCAGCTGATCCTTCTTCAATATGCCCTTCACCAACATGCAGTGTTTCCTTGACTGAATTAGCTCTCACACCAATATTTGCGTCTAGAGCCTTTGCATTGAGGGCTATCTGAAAACGGCTGTGGCGCTGAAGTTGCCTGAAAATGTGGAGTTGGTGGCATGTGAAACCCGCATGTGGAGCATTCGTTTGTGTGGGATGCTCTACCAGGTTCATTCCTAGATAATGCACTCAAAGGGCACTAAGCATAGAGTGTGAAAACTGAGTTTCCTTGAGAGCTGCTTGGAAGCTTGATGGTGTGTGACATTAGTGAGCCAAATGCAGTTGTTCTCCCACAAGAACCATTCGGCTGATCCTTCTTCAATATGCCCTTCACCAACATGCAGTGTTTCCTTGATTGAATTAGCTCTCACACCAATATTTGCGTCTAGAGCCTTTGCACTGAGGGTATCTGAAAACGGCTGTGGCGCTGAAGTTGCCTGTGAATGTGGAGTTGGTGGCATGTGAAACCCGCATGTGGAGCATTCGTTTGTGTGGGATGCTCACCAAGATTCATTTCAGTCCTAGGTACTCAAAGGGCACTAAGCATAGAGTGTGAAAACTGAGTTTCCTTGAGAGCTGCTTGGAAGCCTGATGGTGTGTGACGTTAGTGAGCCAAATGGAGTTGTTCTCCCACAAGAACCACTCGGCTGATCCTTCTTCAATATGCCCTTCACCAACATGCAGTGTTTCCTTGATTGAATTAGCTCTCACACCAATATTTGCGTCTAGAGCCTTTGCATTGAGGGCTATGTGAAAACAGCTGTGGCGCTGAAGTTGCCTGAGAATGTGGAGTTGGTGGCATGTGAAACCCGCATGTGGAGCATTCGTTTGTGTGGGATGCTCACCAAGCTTCATGTCAGTCCCAGGTACTCAAAGGGCACGAAGCATAGAGTGTGAAAACTGAGTTTCCTTGAGAGCTGCTTGGAAGCCTGATGGTGTGTGAAGTTAGTGAGTCAAATGCAGTTGTTCTCCCACAAGAACCACTCGGCTGATCCTTCTTCAATATGCCTTCAGCAACATGCAGTGTTTCCTTGTTTGAATTAGCTCCCACACCAATATTTGCATCTAGAGCCTTTGCATTGAGGGCTATCTGAAAACGGCTGTGGCGCTGAAGTTGCCTGTCAATGTGGAGTTGGTGGCATGTGAAACCCGCATGTGGAGCATTCGTTTGTGTGGGATGCTCTACCAGGTTCATCCCTAGATAATGCACTCAAAGGGCACTAAGCATAGAGTGTGAAAACTGAGTTTCCTTGAGAGCTGCTTGGAAGCCTGATGGTGTGTGAAGTTAGTGAGCCAAATGGAGTTGTTCTCCCACAAGAACCACTCGGCTGATCCTTCTTCAATATGCCCCTCAGCAACATGCAGTGTTTCCTTGATTGAATTATCCCCCACACCAATATTTGTGTCTAGAGCCTTTGCATTGAGGGCTATCTGAAAACGGCTGTGGCGCTGAAGTTGCCTGAGAATGTGGAGTTGGTGACATGTGAAACCCGCATGTGGAGCATTCGTTTGTGTGGGATGCTCTACCAGGTTCATTCCTAGATAATGCACTCAAAGGGCACTAAGCATAGAGTGTGAAAACTGAGTTTCCTTGAGAGCTGCTTGGAAGCTGATGGTGTGTGAAGTTAGTGAGCCAAATAGAGTTGTTCTCCCAGAAGAACCACTCGGCTGATCCTTCTTCAATATGCCCTTCACCAACATGCAGTGTTTCCTTTATTGGATTAGCTCTCACACAAATATTTGCGTCTAGAGCCTTTGCATTGAGGGCTATCTGAAAACAGCTGTGACGCTGAAGTTGCCTGTGAATGTGGAGTTGGTGGCATGTGAAACCCCCATGTGGAGCATTCGTTTGTGTGGGATGCTCACCAAGCTTCATTTTAGTCCTAGGTACTCAAAGGGCACTAAGTATAGAGTGTGAAAACTGAGTTTCCTTGAGAGCTGCTTGGAAGCCTGATGGTGTGTGAAGTTAGTGAGCCAAATGGAGTTGTTCTCCCACAAGAACCACTCGGCTGATCCTTCTTCAATATGCCCTTCACCAACATGCAGTGTTTCCTTGATTGAATTAGCTCTCACAACAATATTTGCGTCTAGAGCCTTTGCATTGAGGGCTATCTGAAAACGGCTGTGGCGCTGAAGTTGCCTGTCAATGTGGAGTTGGTGGGATGTGAAACCCGCATGTGGAGCAGTCGTTTGTGTGGGATGCTCACCAAGCTTCATGTCAGTCCTAGGTACTCAAAGGGCACGAAGCATAGAGTGTGAAAACTGAGTTTCCTTGAGAGCTGCTTGGAAGCCTGATGGTGTGTGAAGTTAGTGAGCCAAATGGAGTTGTTCTCCCACAAGAACCACTCGTCTGATCCTTCTTCAATATGCCCTTCACCAACATGCAGTGTTTCCTTGATTGAATTAGCTCTCACACCAATATTTGCTTCTAGAGCCTTTGCATTGAGGGCTATCTGAAAACAGCTGTGGCGCTGAAGTTGCCTGTGAATGTGGAGTTGGTGGCATGTGAAACCCGCATGTGGAGCATTCGTTTGTGTGGGATGTTCTACCAGGTTCATTCCTAGATAATGCACTCAAAGGGCACTAAGCATAGAGTGTGAAAACTGAGTTTGCTTGAGAGCTGCTTGGAAGCCTGATGGTGTGTGAAGTTAGTGAGCCAAATGGAGTTGTTCTCCCACAAGAACCACTCGGCTGATCTTTCTTCAATATGCCCCTCAGCAACATGCAGTGTTTCCTTGATTGAATTATTCCCCACACCAATATTTGCGTCTAGAGCCTTTGCATTGAGGGCCATCTGAAAACGGCTGTGGCGCTGACGTTGCCTGAGAATGTTGAGTTGGTGGCATGGGAAACCCGCATGTATAGCTTTCGTTTGTGTGGGATGCTCTACCAGGTTCATTCCTAGATAATGCACTCAAACGGCACTAAGCATAGAGTGTGAAAACTGAGTTTCCTTGAGAGCTGCTTGGAAGCCTGATGGTGTGTGAAGTTAGTGAGCCAAATGGAGTTGTTCTCCCACAAGAACCACTCGGCTGATCCTTCTTCAATATGCCCTTCACCAACATGCAGTGTTTCCTTGATTGAATTAGCTCTCACACCAATATTTGCGTCTAGAGCCTTTGCATTGAGGGCTATCTGAAAACGGCTGTGGCGCTGAAGTTGCGTGAGAATGTGGAGTTGGTGGGATGTGAAACCCGCATGTGGAGCAGTCGTTTGTGTGGGATGCTCACCAAGCTTCATGTCAGTCCTAGGTACTCAAAGGTCACGAAGCATAGAGTGTGAAAACTGAGTTTCCTTGAGAGCTGCTTGGAAGCCTGATGGTGTGTGAAGTTAGTGAGCCAAATGGAGTTGTGCTCCCACAAGAACCACTCGGCTGATCCTTCTTCAATATGCCCTTCACCAACATGCAGTGTTTCCTTGATTGAATTAGCTCTCACACCAATATTTGTGTCTAGAGCCTTTGCATTGAGTGCTATCTGAAAACAGCTGTGGCGCTGAAGTTGCCTGTGAATGTGGAGTTGGTGGCATGTGAAACCCGCATGTGGAGCATTCGTTTGTGTGGGATGCTCACCAAGCTTCATTTCAGTCCTAGGTACTCAAAGGGCACTAAGCATAGAGTGTGAAAACTGAGTTTCCTTGAGAGCTGCTTGTAAGCCTGATGGTGTGTGACGTTAGTGAGCCAAATGGTGCTGTTCTCCCACAAGAACCACTCGGCTGATCCTTCTTCAATATGCCCTTCACCAACATGCAGTGTTTCCTTGATTGAATTAGCTCTCACACCAATATTTGCGTCTAGAGCCTTTGCATTGAGGGCTATCTGAAAACAGCTGTGGTGCTGAAGTTGCCTGTGAATGTGGAGTTGGTGGCATGTGAAACCCGCATGTGGAGCATTCGTTTGTGTGGGATGCTCTACCAGGTTCATTCCTAGATAATGCACTCCAAGGGCACTAAGCATAGAGTGTGAAAACTGAGTTTCCTTGAGAGCTGCTTGGAAGCCTGATGGTGTGTGAAGTTAGTGAGCCAAATGGAGTTGTTCTCCCACAAGAACCACTCGGCTGATCCTTCTTCAATATGCCCTTCACCAACATGCAGTGTTTCCTTGATTGAATTAGCTCTCACACCAATATTTGCGTCTAGAGCCTTTGCATTGAGGGCTATCTGAAAACAGCTGTGGCGCTGAAGTTGCCTGAGAATGTGGAGTTGGTGGAATGTGAAACCCGCATGTGGAGCATTCGTTTGTGTGGGATGCTCACCAAGATTCATGTCAGTCCTAGGTACTCAAAGGGCACTAAGCATAGAGTGTGAAAACTGAGTTTCCTTGAGAGCTGCTTGGAAGCCTGATGGTGTGTGACGTTAGTGAGCCAAATGGAGCTGTTCTGCCACAAGAACCACTCGGCTGATCCTTCTTCAATATGCCCTTCACCAACATGCAGTGTTTCCTTGATTGAATTATCCCCCACACCAATATTTGCGTCGAGAGCCTTTGCATTGAGGGCTATCTGAAAACGGCTGTGGCGCTGAAGTTGCCTGTGAATGTGGAGTTGGTGGCATGTGAAACCTGCATGTGGAGCATTCGTTTGTGTGGGATGCTCTACCAGGTTCATTCCTAGATAATGCACTCAAAGGGCACTAAGCATAGAGTGTGAAAACTGAGTTTCCTTGAGAGCTGCTTGGGAGCCTGATGGTGTGTGAAGTTAGTGAGCCAAATAGAGTTGTTCTCCCACAAGAACCACTCGGCTGATCCTTCTTCAATATGCCCTTCACCAACATGCAGTGTTTCCTTGATTGAATTAACTCTCACACCAATATTTGCATCTAGAGCCTTTGCATTGAGGGCTATCTGAAAACGGCTGTGGCTCTGAAGTTGCCTGTCAATGTGGAGTTGGTGGCATGTGAAACCCGCATGTGGAGCAGTCGTTTGTGTGGGATGCTCACCAAGCTTCATGTCAGTCCTAGGTACTCAAAGGGCACGAAGCATAGAGTGTGAAAACTGAGTTTCCTTGAGAGCTGCTTGGAAGCCTGATGGTGTGTGAAGTTAGTGAGCCAAATGGAGTTGTTCTCCCACAAGAACCACTCGGCTGATCCTTCTTCAATATGCCCTTCACCAACATGCAGTGTTTCCTTGATTGAATTAGCTCTCACACCAATATTTGCGTCTAGAGCCTTTGCATTGAGGGCTATCTGAAAACGGCTGTGGCGCTGAAGTTGCCTGTGAATGTGGAGTTGGTGGCATGTGAAACCCGCATGTGGAGCATTCGTTTGTGTGGGATGCTCTACCAGGTTCATTCCTAGATAATGCACTCAAAGGGCACTAAGCATAGAGTGTGAAAACTGAGTTTCCTTGAGAGCTGCTTGGAAGCCTGATGGTGTGTGAAGTTAGTGAGTCAAATGGAGTTGTTCTCCCACAAGAACCATTCGGCTGATCCTTCTTCATTATGCCCTTCACCAACATGCAGTGCTTCCTTGATTGAATTAACTCTCACACCAATATTTGCGTCTAGAGCCTTTGCATTGAGGGCTATCTGAAAACGGCGGTGGCGCTGAAGTTGCCTGTGAATGTGGAGTTGGTGGCATGTGAAACCCGCATGTGGAGCATTCGTTTGTGTGGGATGCTCACCAAGCTTCATTTCAGTCCTAGGTACTCAAAGGGCACTAAGCATAGAGTGTGAAAACTGAGTTTCCTTGAGAGCTGCTTGGAAGCCTGATGGTGTGTGAAGTTAGTGAGCCAAATAGAGTTGTTCTCACACAAGAACCATTCGGCTGATCCTTCTTCAATATGCCCTTCACCAACATGCAGTGTTTCCTTGATTGAATTAGCTCTCACACCAATATTTGCGTCTAGAGCATTTGCATTGAGGGCTATCTGAAAACGGCTGTGGCGCTGAAGTTGCCTGTCAATGTGGAGTTGGTGGCATGTGAAACCCGCATGTGGAGCATTCGTTTGTGTGGGATGCTCTACCAGGTTCATTCCTAGATAATGCACTCAAAGGGCACTAAGCATAGAGTGTGAAAACTGAGTTTCCTTGAGAGATGCTTGGAAGCTGATGGTGTGTGAAGTTAGTGAGCCAAATAGAGTTGTTCTTCCACAAGAACCACTCGGCTGATCCTTCTTCAATATGCCCTTCACCAACATGCAGTGTTTCCTTGATTGAATTAACTCTCACACCAATATTTGCATCTAGAGCCTTTGCATTGAGGGCTATCTGAAAACGGCTGTGGCGCTGAAGTTGCCTGTGAATGTGGAGTTGGTGGCATGTGAAACCCGCATGTGGAGCATTCGTTTGTGTGGGATGCTCACCAAGCTTCATTTCAGTCCCAGGCACTCAAAGGGCACTAAGCATAGAGTGTGAAAACTGAGTTTCCTTGAGAGCTGCTTGGAAGCCAGATGGTGTGTGAAGTTAGTGAGCCAAATGCAGTTGTTCTCCCACAAGAACCACTCGGCTGATCCTTCTTCAATATGCCCTTCACCAACATGCAGTGTTTCCTTGACTGAATTAGCTGTCATACCAATATTTGCGTCTAGAGCCTTGGCATTGAGGGCTATCTGAAAACGGCTGTGGCGCTGAAGTTGCCTGTGAATGTGGAGTTGGTGGCATGTGAAACCCGCATGTGGAGCATTCGTTTGTGTGGGATGCTCTACCAGTTTCATTCCTAGATAATGCACTCAAAGGGCACGAAGAATAGAGTGTGAAAACTGAGTTTCTTTGAGAGCTGCTTGGAAGCCTGATGGTGTGTGAAGTTAGTGAGCCAAATGGAGTTGTTCTCCCACAAGAACCACTCGGCTGATCCTTCTTCAATATGCCCTTCACCAACATGCAGTGTTTCCTTGACTGAATTAGCTGTCATACCAATATTTGCGTCTAGAGCCTTTGCATTGAGGGCTATCTGAAAACGGCTGTGGCGCTGAAGTTGCCTGTGAATGTGGAGTTGGTGGCATGTGAAACCCGCATGTGGAGCATTCGTTTGTGTGGGATGCTCTACCAGGTTCATTCCTAGATAATGCACTCAAAGGGCACTAAGCATAGAGTGTGAAAACTGAGTTTCCTTGAGAGCTGCTTGGAAGCCTGATGGTGTGTGAAGTTAGTGAGCCAAATGGAGTTGTTCTCCCACAAGAACCACTCGGCTGATCCTTCTTCCATATGCCCTTCACCAACATGCAGTGTTTCCTTGATTGAATTAGCTCTCACACCAATATTTGCGTCTAGAGCCTTTGCATTGAGGGCTATCTGAAAACGGCTGTGGCGCTGAAGTTGCCTGTGAATGTGGAGTTGGTGGCATGTGAAACACGCATGTGGAGCATTCGTTTGTGTGGGATGCCCACCAAGACTCATGTCCGTCCCAGGTACTCAAAGGGCACTAAGCATAGAGTGTGAAAACTGAGTTTCCTTGAGAGCTGCTTGGAAGCCTGATGGTGTGTGAAGTTAGTGAGTCAAATGCAGTTGTACTCCCACAAGAACCACTCGGCTGATCCTTCTTCAATATGCCCTTCACCAACATGCAGTGTTTCCTTGATTGAATTAGCTCTCACACCAATATTTGCGTCTAGAGCCTTTGCATTGAGGGCTATCTGAAAACGGCTGTGGCGCTGAAGTTGCCTGTGAATGTGGAGTTGGTGGCATGTGAAACACGCATGTGGAGCATTCGTTTGTGTGGGATGCTCTACCAGGTTCATTCCTAGATAATGCACTCAAAGGGCACTAAGCATAGAGTGTGAAAACTGAGTTTCCTTGAGAGCTGCTTGGAAGCCTGATGGTGTGTGAAGTTAGTGAGTCAAATGCAGTTGTTCTCCCACAAGAACCACTCGGCTGATCCTTCTTCAATATGCCCTTCACCAACATGCAGTGTTTCCTTGATTGAATTATCCCCCACACCAATATTAGCGTCTAGACCCTTTGCATTGAGGGCTATCTGAAAACGGCTGTGGCGCTGAAGTTGCCTGTGAATGTGGAGTTGGTGGCATGTGAAACCCGCATGTGGAGCATTCGTTTGTGTGGGATGCTCACCAAGCTTCATTTCAGTCCTAGGTACTCAAAGGGCACTAAGAATAGAGTGTGAAAACTGAGTTTCCTTGAGAGCTGCTTGGAAGCCTGATGGTGTGTGAAGTTAGTGAGCCAAATGGAGTTGTTCTCCCACAAGAACCACTCGGCTGATCCTTCTTCAATATGCCCTTCACCAACATGCAGTGTTTCCTTGATTGAATTATCCCCCACACCAATATTTGCGACTAGAGCCTTTGCATTGAGGGCTATCTGAAAATGGCTGTGGCGCTGAAGTTGCCTGTGAATGTGGAGTTGGTGGCATGTGAAACCCGCATGTGGAGCATTCGTTTGTGTGGGATGCTCTACCAGGTTCATTCCTAGATAATGCACTCAAAGGGCACTAAGCAGAGAGTGTGAAAACTGAGTTTCCTTGAGAGTTGCTTGGAAGCCTGATGGTGTGTGAAGTTAGTGAGTCAAATGCAGTTGTTCTCCCACAAGAACCACTCGGCTGATCCTTCTTCAATATGCCCTTCACCAACATGCAGTGTTTCCTTGATTGAATTATCCCCCACAATAATATTTGTGTCTAGAGCCTTTGCATTGAGGGCTATCTGAAAACGGCTGTGGCGCTGAAGTTGCCTGTGAATGTGGAGTTGGTGGCATGTGAAACCCGCATGTGGAGCATTCGTTTGTGTGGGATGCTCTACCAGGTTCATTCCTAGATAATGCACTCAAAGGGCACTAAGCATAGAGTGTGAAATCTGAGTTTCCTTGAGAGCTGCTTGGAAGCCTGGTGGTGTGTGAAGTTAGTGAGCCAAATAGAGTTGTTCTCCCACAAGAACCACTCGGCTGATCCTTCTTCAATATGCCCTTCACCAACATGCAGTGTTTCCTTGATTGAATTAGCTCTCACACCAATATTTGCGTCTAGAGCCTTTGCATTGAGGGCTATCTGAAAACGGCTGTGGCGCTGAAGTTGCCTGTGAATGTGGAGTTGGTGGCATGTGAAACCCGCATGTGGAGCATTCGTTTGTGTGGGATGCTCACCAAGCTTCATGTCAGTCCTAGGTACTCAAAGGGCACTAAGCATAGAGTGTGAAAACTGAGTTTCCTTGAGAGCTGCTTGGAAGCCTGATGGTGTGTGAAGTTAGTGAGCCAAATGGAGTTGTTCTCCCACAAGAACCACTCGGCTGATCCTTCTTCAATATGCCCTTCACCAACATGCAGTGTTTCCTTGACTGAATTATCCCCCACACCAATATTTGCGTCTAGAGCCTTTGCATTGAGGGCTATCTGAAAACAGCTGTGGCGCTGAAGTTGCATGAGAATGTGGAGTTGGTGGCATGTGAAACCCGCATGTGGAGCATTCGTTTGTGTGGGATGCTCTACCAGGTTCATTCCTAGATAATGCACTCAAAGGGCACTAAGCATAGAGTGTGAAAACTGAGTTTCCTTGAGAGCTGCTTGGAAGCCTGATGGTGTGTGACGTTAGTGAGCCAAATGCAGTTGTTCTCCCACAAAATCCACTCGGCTGATCCTTCTTCAATATGCCCTTCACCAACATGCAGTGTTTCCTTGATTGAATTAGCTCTCACACCAATATTTGCGTCTAGAGCCTTTGCATTGAGAGCTATCTGAAAACGGCTGTGGAAGTGAAGTTGCCTGAGAATGTGGAGTTGGTGGCATGTGAAACCCGCATGTGGAGCATTCGTTTGTGTGGGATGTTCTACCAGGTTCATTCCTAGATAATGCACTCAAAGGGCACTAAGCATAGAGTGTGAAAACTGAGTTTGCTTGAGAGCTGCTTGGAAGCCTGATGGTGTGTGAAGTTAGTGAGCCAAATGGAGTTGTTCTCCCACAAGAACCACTCGGCTGATCCTTCTTCAATATGCCCCTCAGCAACATGCAGTGTTTCCTTGATTGAATTATTCCCCACACCAATATTTGCGTCTAGAGCCTTTGCATTCAGGGCTATCTGAAAACGGCTGTGGCGCTGAAGTTGCCTGTGAATGTGGAGTTGGTGGCATGTGAAACCCGCATGTGCAGCATTCGTTTGTGTGGGATGCTCACCAAGCTTCATGTCAGTCCTAGGTACTCAAAGGGCACTAAGCATAGAGTGTGAAAACTGAGTTTCCTTGAGAGCTGCTTGGAAGCCTGATGGTGTGTGAAGTTAGTGAGCCAAATGGAGTTGTTCTCCCACAAGAACCACTCGGCTGATCCTTCTTCAATATGCCCTTCACCAACATGCAGTGTTTCCTTGATTGAATTAGCTCTCTCACCAATATTTGCGTCTAGACCCTTTGCATTGAGGGCTATCTGAAAACGGCTGTGGCGCTGAAGTTGCCTGTGAATGTGGAGTTGGTGGCATGTGAAACACGCATGTATAGCTTTCGTTTGTGTGGGATGCTCTACCAGGTTCATTCCTAGATAATGCACTCAAAGGGCACTAAGCATAGAGTGTGAAAACTGAGTTTCCTTGAGAGCTGCTTGGAAGCCTGATGGTGTGTGAAGTTAGTGAGCCAAATGGAGTTGTTCTCCCACAAGAACTACTCGGCTGATCCTTCTTCAATATGCCCTTCACCAACATGCAGTGTTTCCTTGACTGAATTATCTCTCACCAATATTTGAGTCTAGAGCCTTTGCATTGAGGGCTATCTGAAAACGCCTGTGGCGCTGAAGTTGCCTGTGAATGTGGAGTTGGTGGCATGTGAAACCAGCATGTGGTGCATTCGTTTGTGTGGGATGCTCACCAAGCTTCATTTCAGTCCTAGGTACTCAAAGGGCACTAAGCATAGAGTGTGAAAACTGAGTTTCCTTGAGAGCTGCTTGGAAGCCTGATGGTGTGTGAAGTTAGTGAGCCAAATGGAGTTGTTCTCCCACAAGAACCACTCGGCTGATCCTTCTTCAATATGCCCTTCACCAACATGCAGTGTTTCCTTGATTGAATTAGCTCTCACACCAATATTTGCGTCTAGAGCCTTTGCATTGAGGGCTATCTGAAAACAGCTGTGGCGCTGAAGTTGCCTGTGAATGTGGAGTTGGTGGCATGTGAAACCCGCATGTGGAGCATTCGTTTGTGTGGGATGTTCTACCAGGTTCATTCCTAGATAATGCACTCAAAGGGCACTAAGCATAGAGTGTGAAAACTGAGTTTGCTTGAGAGCTGCTTGGAAGCCTGATGGAGTGTGAAGTTAGTGAGCCAAATGGAGTTGTTCTCCCACAAGAACCACTCGGCTGATCCTTCTTCAATATGCCCCTCAGCAACATGCAGTGTTTCCTTGATTGAATTATTCCCCACACCAATATTTGCGTCTAGAGCCTTTGCATTGAGGGCCATCTGAAAACGGCTGTGGCGATGACGTTGCCTGAGAATGTTGAGTTGGTGGCATGGGAAACCCGCATGTATAGCTTTCGTTTGTGTGGGATGCTCTACCAGGTTCATTCCTAGATAATGCACTCAAAGGGCACTAAGCATAGAGTGTGAAAACTGAGTTTCCTTGAGAGCTGCTTGGAAGCCTGATGGTGTGTGAAGTTAGTGAGCCAAATGGAGTTGTTCTCCCACAAGAACCACTCGGCTGATCCTTCTTCAATATGCCCTTCACCAATATGCAGTGTTTCCTTGATTGAATTAGCTCTCACACCAATATTTGCGTCTAGAGCCTTTGCATTGAGGGCTATCTGAAAACGGCTGTTTTGCTGAAGTTGCCTGTCAATGTGGAGTTGGTGGCATGTGAAACCCGCATGTGGAGCATTCGTTTGTGTGGGATGCTCACCAAGCTTCATGTCAGTCCTAGGTACTCAAAGGGCACTAAGCATAGAGTGTGAAAACTGAGTTTCCTTGAGAGCTGCTTGGAAGCCTGATGGTGTGTGAAGTTAGTGAGCCAAATGGAGTTGTTCTCCCACAAGAACCACTCGGCTGATCCTTCTTCAATATGCCCCTCAGCAACAAGCAGTGTTTCCTTGATTGAATTATCCCCCACACCAATATTTGCGTCTAGAGCCTTTGCATTGAGGGCTATCTGAAAACGGCTGTGGCGCTGAAGTTGCCTGTGAATGTGGAGTTGGTGGCATGTGAAACCCGCATGTGGAGCATTCGTTTGTGTGGGATGCTCTACCAGGTTCATTCCTAGATAATGCACTCAAAGGGCACTAAGCATAGAGTGTGAAAACTGAGTTTGCTTGAGAGCTGCTTGGAAGCCTGATGGTGTGTGAAGTTAGTGAGCCAAATGGAGTTGTTCTCCCACAAGAACCACTCGGCTGATCCTTCTTCAATATGCCCTTCACCAACATGCAGTGTTTCCTTGACTGAATTATCTCTCACCAATATTTGAGTCTAGAGCCTTTGCATTGAGGGCTATCTGAAAACGGCTGTGGCGCTGAAGTTGCCTGAGAATGTGGAGTTGGTGGCATGTGAAACCCGCATGTGGAGCATTCGTTTGTGTGGGATGCTCTACCAGGTTCATTCCTAGATAATGCACTCAAAGGGCACTAAGCATAGAGTGTGAAAACTGAGTTTCCTTGAGAGCTGCTTGGAAGCCTGATGGTGTGCGAAGTTAGTGAGTCAAATGCAGTTGTTCTCCCACAAGAACCACTCGGCTGATCCTTCTTCAATATGCCCTTCACCAACATGCAGTGTTTCCTTGATTGAATTAGCTCTCACACCAATTTTTGCGTCTAGAGCCTTTGCATTGAGGGCTATCTGAAAACGCCTGTGGCGCTGAAGTTGCCTGTGAATGTGGAGTTGGTGGCATGTGAAACCCACATGTGGAGCATTCGTTTGTGTGGGATGCTCTACCAGGTTCATTCCTAGATAATGCACTCAAAGGGCACTAAGCATAGAGTGTGAAAACTGAGTTTCCTTGAGAGCTGCTTGGAAGCCTGATGGTGTGTGAAGTTAGTGAGCCAAATGGAGTTGTTCTCCCACAAGAACCACTCGGCTGATCCTTCTTCAATATGCCCTTCACCAACAAGCAGTGTTTCCTTGATTGAATTATCCCCCACACCAATATTTGCGTCTAGACCCTTTGCATTGAGGGCTATCTGAAAACGGCTGTGGCGCTGAAGTTGCCTGAGAATGTGGAGTTGGTGGCATGTGAAACCCGCATGTGGAGCAGTCGTTTGTGTGGGATGCTCACCAAGCTTCATGTCAGTCCTAGGTACTCAAAGGGCACGAAGCATAGAGTGTGAAAACTGAGTTTCCTTGAGAGCTGCTTGGAAGCCTGATGGTGTGTGAAGTTAGTGAGCCAAATGGAGTTGTTCTCCCACAAGAACCACTCGGCTGATCCTTCTTCAATATGCCCTTCACCAACATGCAGTGTTTCCTTGATTGAATTAGCTCTCACACCAATATTTGCGTCTAGAGCCTTTGCATTGAGGGCTATCTGAAAACAGCTGTGGCGCTGAAGTTGCCTGTGAATGTGGAGTTGGTGGCATGTGAAACCCGCATGTGGAGCATTCGTTTGTGTGGGATGCTCACCAAGACTCATGTCACTCCAAGGTACTCAAAGGGCACTAAGCATAGAGTGTGAAAACTGAGTTTCCTTGAGAGCTGCTTGGAAGCCTGATGGTGTGTGCAGTTAGTGAGTCAAATGCAGTTGTTCTCCCACAAGAACCACTCGGCTGATCCTTCTTCAATATGCCCTTCACCAACATGCAGTGTTTCCTTGTTTGATTTAGCTCCCACACCAATATTTGCATCTAGAGCCTTTGCATTGAGGGCTATCTGAAAACGGCTGTGGCGCTGAAGTTGCCTGTGAATGTGGAGTTGGTGGCATGTGAAACCCGCATGTGGAGCATTCGTTTGTGTGGGATGCTCTACCAGGTTCATTCCTAGATAATGCACTCAAAGGGCACTAAGCATAGAGTGTGAAAACTGAGTTTCTTGAGAGCTGCTTGGAAGCCTGATGGTGTGTGAAGTTAGTGAGCCAAATGGAGTTGTTCTCCCACAAGAACCACTCGGCTGATCCTTCTTCAATATGCCCCTCAGCAACATGCAGTGTTCCTTGATTGAATTATCCCCCACACCAATATTTGCGTCTAGAGCCTTTGCATTGAGGGCTATCTGAAAACGGCTGTGGCGCTGAAGTTGCCTGAGAATGTTGAGTTGGTGGCATGTGAAACCCGCATGTGGAGTATTCGTTTGTGTGGATGCTCTACCAGGTTCATTCCTAGATAATGCACTCAAAGGGCACTAAGCATAGAGTGTGAAAACTGAGTTTGCTTGAGAGCTGCTTGGAAGCCTGATGGTGTGTGAAGTTAGTGAGTAAAATGGAGTTATTCTCCCACAAGAACCACTCGGCTGATCCTTCTTCAATATGCCCTTCACCAACATGCAGTGTTTCCTTTATTGAATTATCTCCCACACCAATATTTGCGTCTAGAGCCTTTGCATTGAGGGCTATCTGAAAACGGCTGTGGCGCTGAAGTTGCCTGTCAATGTGGAGTTGGTGGCATGTGAAACCAGCATGTGGAGCATTCGTTTGTGTGGGATGCTCTACCAGGTTCATTCCTAGATAATGCACCCAAAGGGCACTAAGCATAGAGTGTGAAATCTGAGTTTCCTTGAGAGCTGCTTGGAAGCCTGATGGTGTGTGAAATTAGTGAGCCAAATGGAGTTGTTCTCCCACAAGAACCACTCGGCTGATACTTCTTCAATATGCCCTTCACCAACATGCAGTGTTTCCTTGATTGAATTAGCTCTCACACCAATATTTGCGTCTAGAGCCTTTGCATTGAGGGCTATCTGAAAACGGCTGTGGCGCTGAAGTTGCCTGTGAATGTGGAGTTGGTGGCATGTGAAACCCGCATGTGGAGCATTCGTTTGTGTGGGATGCTCACCACTAGGTACTCAAAGGGCACTAAGCATAGAGTGTGGAAAACTGAGTTTCCTTGAGAGCTGCTTGGAAGCCTGATGGTGTGTGAAGTTAGTGAGCCAAATGGAGTTGTTCTCCCACAAGAACCACTCGGCTGATCCTTCTTCAATATGCCCTTCACCAACATGCAGTGTTTCCTTGATTGAATTAGCTCTCACACCAATATTTGCGTCTAGATCCTTTGCATTGAGGGCTATCTGAAAATGGCTGTGGCGCTGAAGTTGCCTGTGAATGTGGAGTTGGTGGCATGTGAAAACCCGCATGTGGAGCATTCGTTTGTGTGGGATGCTCACCAAGCTTCATTTCAGTCCTAGGCACTCAAAGGGCACTAAGCATAGAGTGTGAAAACTGAGTTTCCTTGAGAGCTGCTTGGAAGCCTGATGGTGTGTGAAGTTAGTGAGCCAAATGGAGTTGTTCTCCCACAAGAACCACTCGGCTGATCCTTCTTCAATATGCCCTTCACCAACATGCAGTGTTTCCTTGATTGAATTAGCTCTCACACAATATTTGCGTCTAGAGCCTTTGCATTGAGGGCTATCTGAAAACGGCTGTTTTGCTGAAGTTGCCTGTCAATGTGGAGTTGGTGGCATGTGAAACCCGCATGTGGAGCATTCGTTTGTGTGGGATGCTCACCAAGCTTCATGTCAGTCCTAGGTACTCAAAGGGCACTAAGCATAGAGTGTGAAAACTGAGTTTCCTTGAGAGCTGCTTGGGAGCCTGATGGTGTGTGAAGTTAGTGAGCCAAATAGAGTTGTTCTCCCACAAGAACCACTCGGCTGATCCTTCTTCAATATGCCCTTCACCAACATGCAGTGTTTTCCTTGATTGAATTAACTCTCACACCAATATTTGCATCTAGAGCCTTTGCATTGAGGGCTATCTGAAAACGCCTGTGGCGCTGAAGTTGCCCTGAGAATGTGGAGTTGGTGGCATGTGAAACCCGCATGTGGGAGCATTCGTTTGTGTGAGATGCTCTACCAGGTTCATTCCTAGATAATGCACTCAAAGGGCACTAAGCATAGAGTGTGAAAACTGAGTTTCCTTGAGAGCTGCTTGGAAGCCTGATGGTGTGCGAAGTTAGTGAGTCAAATGCAGTTGTTCTCCCACAAGAACCACTCGGCTGATCCTTCTTCAATATGCCCCTTCACCAACATGCAGTGTTTCCTTGATTGAATTAGCTCTCACACCAATATTTGCGTCTAGAGCCTTTGCATTGAGGGCTATCTGAAAAACGGCTGTGGTGCTGAAGTTGCCTGTGAATGTGGAGTTGGTGGCATGTGAAAACCCACATGTGGAGCATTCGTTTGTGTGGGATGCTCTACCAGGTTCATTCCTAGATAATGCACTCAAAGGGGCACTAAGCATAGAGTGTGAAAACTGAGTTTCCTTGAGAGCTGCTTGGAAGCCTGATGGTGTGTGAAGTTAGTGAGCCAAATGGAGTTGTGCTCACACAAGAACCACTCGGCTGATCCTTCTTCAATATGCCCCTCAGCAACATGCAGTGTTTCCTTGATTGAATTATCCCCCACACCAATATTTGCGTCTAGAGCCTTTGCATTGAGGGCTATCTGAAAACGGCTGTGGCGCTGAAGTTGCCTGAGAATGTTGAGTTGGTGGCATGTGAAACCCGCATGTATAGTTTCGTTTGTGTGGGATGCTCTACCAGGTTCATTCCTAGATAATGCACTCAAACGGCACTAAGCATAGAGTGTGAAAACTGAGTTTCCTTGAGAGCTGCTTCGGAAGCCTGATGGTGTGTGAAGTTAGTGAGCCAAATGGGAGTTGTTCTCCCACAAGAACCACTCGGCTGATCCTTCTTCAATATGCCCTTCACCAACATGCAGTGTTTCCTTGATTGAATTAGCTCTCACACCAATATTTGCGTCTAGAGCCTTTGCATTCAGGGCTATCTGAAAACGGCTGTGGCGCTGAAGTTGCCTGTGAATGTGGAGTTGGTGGCATGTGAAACCCGCATGTGGAGCATTCGTTTGTGTGGGATGCTCCACCAAGCTTCATGTCAGTCCTAGGTACTCAAAGGGCACTAAGCATAGAGTGTGAAAACTGAGTTTCCTTGAGAGCTGCTTGGAAGCCTGATGGTGTGTGAAGTTAGTGAGCCAAATGGAGTTGTTCTCCCACAAGAACCACTCGGCTGATCCTTCTTCAATATGCCCTTCACCAACATGCAGTGTTTCCTTGATTGAATTAGCTCTCTCACCAATATTTGCGTCTAGAGCCTTTGCATTGAGGGCTATCTGAAAACGCCTGTGGCGCTGAAGTTGCCTGTGAATGTGGAGTTGGTGGCATGTGAAACCCGCATGTGGAGCATTCGTTTGTGTGGGAATGCTCTACCAGGTTCATTCCTAGATAATGCACTCAAAGGGCACTAAGCATAGAGTGTGAAAACTGAGTTTCCTTGAGAGCTGCTTGGAAGCCTGATGGTGTGCGAAGTTAGTGAGCCAAATGGAGTTGTTCTCCCACAAGAACCCTCTCGGCTGATCCTTCTTCAATATGCCCTTCACCAACATGCAGTGTTTCCTTGATTGAATTAACTCTCACAACCAATATTTGCGTCTAGAGCCTTTGCATTGAGGGCTATCTGAAAACAGCTGTGGCGCTGAAGTTGCCTGTGAATGTGGAGTTGGTGGCATGTGAAACCCGCATGTGGAGCATTCGTTTGTGTGGGATGCTCACCAAGCTTCATTTCAGTCCTAGGTACTCAAAGGGCACTAAGCATAGAGTGTGAAAACTGAGTTTCCTTGAGAGCTGCTTGGAAGCCTGATGGTGTGTGACGTTAGTGAGCCAAATGGAGCTTTTATCCCACAAGAACCACTCGGCTGATCCTTCTTCAATATGCCCTTCACCAACATGCAGTGTTTCCTTGATTGAATTAGCTCTCACACCAATATTTGCGTCTAGAGCCTTTGCATTGAGGGCTATCTGAAAACGGCTGTGGCGCTAAAGTTGCCTGTGAATGTGGAGTTGGTGGCATGTGAAACCCGCATGTGGAGCATTCGTTTGTGTGGGATGCTCTACCAGGTTCATTCCTAGATAATGCACTCAAAGGGCACTAAGCATAGAGTGTGAAAACTGAGTTTCCTTGAGAGCTGCTTGGAAGCCTGATGGTGTGTGAAGTTAGTGAGTCAAATGCAGTTGTTCTCCCACAAGAACCACTCGGCTGATCCTTCTTCAATATGCCCTTCACCAACATGCAGTGTTTCCTTGATTGAATTAGCTCTCACACCAATATTTGCGTCTAGAGCCTTTGCATTGAGGGCTATCTGAAAACGGCAGTGGTGCTGAAGTTGCCTGTGAATGTGGAGTTGGTGGCATGTGAAACCCACATGTGGAGCATTCGTTTGTGTGGGATGCTCTACCATGTTCATTCCTAGATAATGCACTCAAAGGGCACGAAGCATAGAGTGTGAAAACTGATTTTCCTTGAGAGCTGGTTTGAAGCCTGATGGTGTGTGAAGTTAGTGAGCCAAATGGAGTTGTTCTCCCACAAGAACCACTCGGCTGATCCTTCTTCAATATGCCCTTCACCAACATGCCGTGTTTCCTTGATTGAATTAGCTCTCACACCAATATTTGCGTCTAGAGCCTTTGCATTGAGTGCTATCTGAAAACAGCTGTGGCGCTGAAGTTGCCTGTGAATGTGGAGTTGGTGGCATGTGAAACCCGCATGTGGAGCATTCGTTTGTGTGGGATGCTCTACCAGGTTCATTCCTAGATAATGCACTCAAAGGGCACTAAGCATAGAGTGTGAAAACTGAGTTTCCTTGAGAGCTGCTTGGAAGCCTGATGGTGTGTGACGTTAGTGAGTCAAATGGAGTTGTTCTCCCACAAGAACCACTCAGCTGATCCTTCTTCATTATGCCCTTCACCAACATGCAGTGCTTCCTTGATTGAATTAACTCTCACACCAATATTTGCGTCTAGAGCCTTTGCATTGAGGGCTATCTGAAAACGGCTGTGGCGCTGAAGTTGCCTGTGAATGTGGAGTTGGTGGCATGTGAAACCCGCATGTGGAGCATTCATTTGTGTGGGATGCTCACCAAGCTTCATTTCAGTCCTAGGTACTCAAAGGGCACTAAGCATAGAGTGTGAAAACTGAGTTTCCTTGAGAGCTGCTTGGAAGCCTGATGGTGTGTGACGTTAGTGAGCCAAATGGAGCTGTTCTCCCACAAGAACCACTCGGCTGATCCTTCTTCAATATGCCCTTCACCAACATGCAGTGTTTCCTTGATTGAATTAGCTCTCACACCAATATTTGCGTCTAGAGCCTTTGCATTGAGGGCTATCTGAAAACAGCTGTGGCGCTGAAGTTGCCTGTGAATGTGGAGTTGGTGGCATGTGAAACCCGCATGTGGAGCATTCGTTTGTGTGGGATGCTCTACCAGGTTCATTCCTAGATAATGCACTCAAAGGGCACTAAGCATAGAGTGTGAAAAGTGAGTTTCCTTGAGAGCTGCTTGGAAGCCTGATGGTGCGTGACGTTAGTGAGCCAAATGGAGCTGTTCTCCCACAAGAACCCACTCGGCTGATCCTTCTTCAATATGCCCTTCACCAACATGCAGTGTTTCCATGATTGAATTATCCCCCACACCAATATTTGCGTCTAGAGCCTTTGCATTGAGGGCTATCTGAAAACGGCTGTGGCGCTGAAGTTGCCTGTGAATGTGAAGTTGGTGGCATGTGAAACCCGCATGTGGAGCATTCGTTTGTGTGGGATGCTCTACCAGGTTCATTCCTAGATAATGCACTCAAAGGGCACTAAGCATAGAGTGTGAAAACTGAGTTTCCTTGAGAGCTGCTTGGAAGCCTGATGGTGTGTGAAGTTAGTGAGCCAAATGGAGTTGTTCTCCCACAAGAACCACTCGGCTGATCCTTCTTCAATATGCCCTTCACCAACATGCAGTGTTTCCTTGATTGAATTAGCTCTCACACCAATATTTGCGTCTAGAGCCTTTGCATTGAGGGCTATCTGAAAACAGCTGTGGCGCTGAAGTTGCCTGTGAATGTGGAGTTGGTGGCATGTGAAACCCGCATGTGGAGCATTCGTTTGTGTGGGATGCTCACCAAGCTTCATTTCAGTCCTAGGTACTCAAAGGGCACTAAGCATAGAGTGTGCAAACTGAGTTTCCTTGAGAGCTGCTTGGAAGCCTGATGGTGTGTGACGTTAGTGAGCCAAATGGAGTTGTTCTCCCACAAGAACCACTCGGCTGATCCTTCTTCAATATGCCCTTCAGCAACATGCAGTGTTTCCTTGATTGAATTATCCCCCACACCAATATTTGCGTCTAGAGCCTTTGCATTGAGGGCTATCTGAAAACAGCTGTGGCGCTGAAGTTGCCTGTGAATGTGGAGTTGGTGGCATGTGAAACCCGCATGTGGAGCATTCGTTTGTGTGGGATGCTCTACCAGGTTCATTCCTAGATAAAGCACTCAAAGGGCACTAAGCATAGAGTGTGAAAACTGAGTTTCCTTGAGAGGTGCTTGGAAGCCTGATGGTGTGTGAAGTTAGTGAGCCAAATGCAGTTGTTCTACAACAAAGAGCCACTCGGCTGATCCTTCTTCAATATGCCCTTCAGCAACATGCAGTGTTTCCTTGAATGAATTATCCCCCACACAAATATTTGCGTCTAGAGCCTTTGCATTGAGGGCTATCTGAAAACGGCTGTGGCACTAACGTTGGCTGAGAATGTGGAGTTGGTGCATGTGAAACCCGCATGTGGAGCATTCGTTTGTGTGGGATGCTCACCAAGCTTCATTTCAGTCCTAGGTACTCAATGGGCACTAAGCATAGAGTGTGAAAACTGAGTTTCCTTGAGAGCTGCTTGGAAGCCTGATCGTGTGTGAAGTTAGTGAGCCAAATGGAGTTGTTCTCCCACAAGAACCACTCGGCTGATCCTTCTTCAATATGCCCTTCACCAACATGCAGTGTTTCCTTGATTGAATTAGCTCTCACACCAATATTTGCGTCTAGAGCCTTTGCATTGAGGGCTATCTGAAAACGGCAGTGGTGCTGAAGTTGCCTGTGAATGTGGAGTTGGTGGCATGTGAAACCCACATGTGGAGCATTCGTTTGTGTGGGATGCTCTACCAGGTTCATTCCTAGATAATGTACTCAAAGGGCACGAAGCATAGAGTGTGAAAACTGAGTTTCCTTGAGAGCTGCTTGGAAGCCTGATGGTGTGTGAAGTTAGTGAGCCAAATGGAGTTGTGCTCCCACAAGAACCACTCGGCTGATCCTTCTTCAATATGCCCTTCACCAACATGCAGTGTTTCCTTGATTGAATTAGCTCTCACACCAATATTTGCGTCTAGAGCCTTTGCATTGAGGGCTATCTGAAAACGCCTGTGGCGCTGAAGTTGCCTGTGAATGTGGAGTTGGTGGCATGTGAAACCCGCATGTGGAGCATTCGTTTGTGTGGGATGCTCTACCAGGTTCATTCCTAGATAATGCACTCAAAGGGCACTAAGCATAGAGTGTGAAAACTGAGTTTCCTTGAGAGCTGCTTGGAAGCCTGATGGTGTGTGAAGTTAGTGAGTCAAATGGAGTTGTTCTCCCACAAGAACCATTCGGCTGATCCTTCTTCATTATGCCCTTCACCAACATGCAGTGCTTCCTTGATTCAATTAACTCTCTGACCAATATTTGCGTCTAGAGCCTTTGCATTGAGGGCTATCTGAAAACGGCTGTGGCGCTGAAGTTGCCTGTGAATGTGGAGTTGGTGGCATGTGAAACCCGCATGTGGAGCATTCGTTTGTGTGGGATGCTCACCAAGACTCATGTCACTCCAAGGTACTCAAAGGGCACTAAGCATAGAGTGTGAAAACTGAGTTTCCTTGAGAGCTGCTTGGAAGCCTGATGGTGTGTGAAGTTAGTGAGCCAAATGGAGTTGTTCTCCCACAAGAACCACTCGGCTGATCCTTCTTCAATATGCCCCTCAGCAACATGCAGTGTTTCCTTGATTGAATTATCCCCCACACCAATATTTGCGTCTAGAGCCTTTGCATTGAGGGCTATCTGAAAACGGCTGTGGCGCTGAAGTTGCCTGAGAATGTTGAGTTGGTGGCATGTGAAACCCGCATGTGGAGTATTCGTTTGTGTGGGATGCTCTACCAGGTTCATTCCTAGATAATGCACTCAAAGGGCACTAAGCATAGAGTGTGAAAACTGAGTTTGCTTGAGAGCTGCTTGGAAGCCTGATGGTGTGTGAAGTTAGTGAGTAAAATGGAGTTATTCTCCCACAAGAACCACTCGGCTGATCCTTCTTCAATATGCCCTTCACCAACATGCAGTGTTTCCTTTATTGAATTATCTCCCACACCAATATTTGCGTCTAGAGCCTTTGCATTGAGGGCTATCTGAAAACGGCTGTGGCGCTGAAGTTGCCTGTCAATGTGGAGTTGGTGGCATGTGAAACCAGCATGTGGAGCATTCGTTTGTGTGGGATGCTCTACCAGGTTCATTCCTAGATAATGCACTCAAAGGGCACTAAGCATAGAGTGTGAAAACTGAGTTTCCTTGAGAGCTGCTTGGAAGCCTGATGGTGTGTGAAGTTAGTGAGCCAAATGGAGTTGTTCTCCCACAAGAACCATTCGGCTGATCCTTCTTCAATATGCCCTTCACCAACATGCAGTGTTTCCTTGATTGAATTAGCTCTCACACCAATATTTGCGTCTAGAGCCTTTGCATTGAGGGCTATCTGAAAACAGCTGTGGCGCTGAAGTTGCCTGTGAATGTGGAGTTGGTGGCATGTGAAACCCGCAGGTGGAGCATTCGTTTGTGTGGGATGCTCTACCAGGTTCATTCCTAGATAATGCACTCAAAGGGCACTAAGCATAGAGTGTGAAATCTGAGTTTCCTTGAGAGCTGCTTGGAAGCCTGATGGTGTGTGAAATTAGTGAGCCAAATGGAGTTGTTCTCCCACAAGAACCACTCGGCTGATCCTTCTTCAATATGCCCTTCACCAACATGCAGTGTTTCCTTGATTGAATTAGCTCTCACACCAATATTTGCGTCTAGAGCCTTTGCATTGAGGGCTATCTGAAAACGGCTGTGGCGCTGAAGTTGCCTGTGAATGTGGAGTTGGTGGCATGTGAAACCCGCATGTGGAGCATTCGTTTGTGTGGGATGCTCACCAAGCTTCATTTCAGTCCTAGGTACTCAAAGGGCACTAAGCATAGAGTGTGAAAACTGAGTTTCCTTGAGAGCTGCTTGGAAGCCTGATGGTGTGTGAAGTTAGTGAGCCAAATGGAGTTGTTCTCCCACAAGAACCACTCGGCTGATCCTTCTTCAATATGCCCTTCACCAACATGCAGTGTTTCCTTGATTGAATTAGCTCTCACACCAATATTTGCGTCTAGAGCCTTTGCATTGAGGGCTATCTGAAAACGGCTGTGGCGCTGAAGTTGCCTGTCAATGTGGAGTTGGTGGCATGTGAAACCCGCATGTGGAGCATTCGTTTGTGTGGGATGCTCACCAAGCTTCATATCAGTCCTAGGTACTCAAAGGGCACTAAGCATAGAGTGTGAAAACTGAGTTTCCTTGAGAGCTGCTTGGAAGCCTGATGGTGTGTGAAGTTAGTGAGCCAAATGGAGTTGTTCTCCCACAAGAACCACTCGGCTGATCCTTCTTCAATATGCCCTTCACCAACATGCAGTGTTTCCTTGATTGAATTAGCTCTCACACCAATATTTGCGTCTAGAGCCTTTGCATTGAGGGCTATCTGAAAACGGCTGTTTTGCTGAAGTTGCCTGTCAATGTGGAGTTGGTGGCATGTGAAACCCGCATGTGGAGCATTCGTTTGTGTGGGATGCTCACCAAGCTTCATGTCAGTCCTAGGTACTCAAAGGGCACTAAGCATAGAGTGTGAAAACTGAGTTTCCTTGAGAGCTGCTTGGAAGCCTGATGGTGTGTGAAGTTAGTGAGCCAAATGGAGTTGTTCTCCCACAAGAACCATTCGGCTGATCCTTCTTCAATATGCCCTTCACCAACATGCAGTGTTTCCTTGATTGAATTATCCCCCACACCAATATTTGCGTCTAGACCCTTTGCATTGAGGGCTATCTGAAAACGGCTGTGGCGCTGAAGTTGCCTGTGAATGTGAAGTTGGTGGCTTGTGAAACACGCATGTATAGCTTTCGTTTGTGTGGGATGCTCTACCAGGTTCATTCCTAGATAATGCACTCAAAGGGCACTAAGCATAGAGTGTGAAAACTGAGTTTCCTTGAGAGCTGCTTGGAAGCCTGATGGTGTGTGAAGTTAGTGAGCCAAATGGTGTTGTTCTCCCACAAGAACCACTCGGCTGATCCTTCTTCAATATGCCCTTCACCAACATGCAATGTTTCCTTGACTGAATTATCTCTCACCAATATTTGAGTCTAGAGCCTTTGCATTGAGGGCTATCTGAAAACGCCTGTGGCGCTGAAGTTGCCTGTGAATGTGGAGTTGGTGGCATGTGAATCCAGCATGTGGAGCATTCGTTTGTGTGGGATGCTCTACCAGGTTCATTCCTAGATAATGCACTCAAAGGGCACTAAGCATAGAGTGTGAAAACTGAGTTTCCTTGAGAGCTGCTTGGGAGCCTGATGGTGTGTGAAGTTAGTGAGCCAAATAGAGTTGTTCTCCCACAAGAACCACTCGGCTGATCCTTCTTCAATATGCCCTTCACCAACATGCAGTGTTTCCTTGATTGAATTAACTCTCACACCAATATTTGCATCTAGAGCCTTTGCATTGAGGGCTATCTGAAAACGCCTGTGGCGCTGAAGTTGCCTGAGAATGTGGAGTTGGTGGCATGTGAAACCCGCATGTGGAGCATTCGTTTGTGTGGGATGCTCTACCAGGTTCATTCCTAGATAATGCACTCAAAGGGCACTAAGCATAGAGTGTGAAAACTGAGTTTCCTTGAGAGCTGCTTGGAAGCCTGATGGTGTGCGAAGTTAGTGAGTCAAATGCAGTTGTTCTCCCACAAGAACCACTCGGCTGATCCTTCTTCAATATGCCCTTCACCAACATGCAGTGTTTCCTTGATTGAATTAGCTCTCACACCAATTTTTGCGTCTAGAGCCTTTGCATTGAGGGCTATCTGAAAACGACTGTGGCGCTGAAGTTGCCTGTGAATGTGGAGTTGGTGGCATGTGAAACCCACATGTGGAGCATTCGTTTGTGTGGGATGCTCTACCAGGTTCATTCCTAGATAATGCACTGAAAGGGCACTAAGCATAGAGTGTGAAAACTGAGTTTCCTTGAGAGCTGCTTGGAAGCCTGATGGTGTGTGAAGTTAGTGAGCCAAATGGAGTTGTGCTCACACAAGAACCACTCGGCTGATCCTTCTTCAATATGCCCCTCAGCAACATGCAGTGTTTCCTTTATTGAATTAGCTCTCACACCAATATTTGCGTCTAGAGCCTTTGCATTGAGGGCTATCTGAAAACGGCTGTGGCGCTGACGTTGCCTGAGAATGTTGAGTTGGTGGCATGGGAAACCCGCATGTGGAGAATTCGTTTGTGTGGGATGCTCTACCAGGTTCATTCCTAGATAATGCACTCAAAGGGCACTAAGCATAGAGTGTGAAAACTGAGTTTCCTTGAGAGCTGCTTGGAAGCCTGATGGTGTGTGAAGTTAGTGAGCCAAATGGAGTTGTTCTCCCACAAGAACCACTCGGCTGATCCTTCTTCAATATGCCCTTCACCAACAAGCAGTGTTTCCTTGATTGAATTATCCCCCACACCAATATTTGCGTCTAGAGCCTTTGCATTGAGGGCTATCTGAAAACGGCTGTGGCGCTGAAGTTGCCTGAGAATGTGGAGTTGGTGGCATGTGAAACCCGCATGTGGAGCAGTCGTTTGTGTGGGATGCTCACCAAGCTTCATGTCAGTCCTAGGTACTCAAAGGGCACGAAGCATAGAGTGTGAAAACTGAGTTTCCTTGAGAGCTGCTTGGAAGCCTGATGGTGTGTGAAGTTAGTGAGCCAAATAGAGTTGTTCTCCCACAAGAACCACTCGGCTGATCCTTCTTCAATATGCCCTTCACCAACATGCAGTGTTTCCTTGACTGAATTATCTCTCACCAATATTTGAGTCTAGAGCCTTTGCATTGAGGGCTATCTGAAAACAGCTGTGGCGCTGAAGTTGCCTGTGAATGTGGAGTTGGTGGCATGTGAAACCCGCATGTGGAGCATTCGTTTGTGTGGGATGCTCTACCAGGTTCATTCCTAGATAATGCACTCAAAGGGCACTAAGCATAGAGTGTGAAAACTGAGTTTCCTTGAGAGCTGCTTGGAAGCCTGATGGTGTGTGAAGTTAGTGAGTCAAATGGAGTTGTTCTCCCACAAGAACCATTCGGCTGATCCTTCTTCATTATGCCCTTCACCAACATGCAGTGCTTCCTTGATTCAATTAACTCTCTGACCAATATTTGCGTCTAGAGCCTTTGCATTGAGGGCTATCTGAAAACGGCTGTGGCGCTGAAGTTGCCTGTGAATGTGGAGTTGGTGGCATGTGAAACCCGCATGTGGAGCATTCGTTTGTGTGGGATGCTCACCAAGCTTCATTTCAGTCCTAGGTACTCAATGGGCACTAAGCATAGAGTGTGAAAACTGAGTTTCCTTGAGAGCTGCTTGGAAGCCTGATGGTGTGTGACGTTACTGAGCCAAATGGAGCTGTTCTCCCACAAGAACCACTCGGCTGATCCTTCTTCAATATGCCCTTCACCAACATGCAGTGTTTCCTTGATTGAATTAGCTCTCACACCAATATTTGCGTCTAGAGCCTTTGCATTGAGGGCTATCTGAAAACAGCTATGGTGCTGAAGTTGCCTGTGAATGTGGAGTTGGTGGCATGTGAAACCCGCATGTGGAGCATTCGTTTGTGTGGGATGCTCTACCAGGTTCATTCCTAGATAATGCACTCAAAGGGCACTAAGCATAGAGTGTGAAAACTGAGTTTCCTTGAGAGCTGCTTGGAAGCCTGATGGTGTGTGAATTTAGTGAGCCAAATGGAGTTGTTCTCCCACAAGAACCACTCGGCTGATCCTTCTTCAATATGCCCTTCACCAACATGCAGTGTTTCCTTGATTGAATTATCTCTCACACCAATATTTGCGTCTAGAGCCTTTGCATTGAGGGCTATCAGAAAACAGCTGTGGCGCTGAAGTTGCCTGTGAATGTGGAGTTGGTGGCATGTGAAACCCGCATGTGGAGCATTCGTTTGTGTGGGATGCTCACCAAGCTTCATTTCAGTCCTAGGTACTCAAAGGGCACTAAGCATAGAGTGTGAAAAGTGAATTTCCTTGAGAGCTGCTTGGAAGCCTGATGGTGTGTGACGTTAGTGAGCCAAATGGAGCTGTTCTCCCACAAGAACCACTCGGCTGATCCTTCTTCAATATGCCCTTCACCAACATGCAGTGTTTCCTTGATTGAATTATCCCTCACACCAATATTTGCGTCTAGAGCCTTTGCATTGAGGGCTATCTGAAAACGGCTGTGGCGCTGAAGTTGCCTGTGAATGTGGAATTGGTGGCATGTGAAACCCGCATGTGGAGCATTCGTTTGTGTGGGATGCTCTACCAGGTTCATTCCTAGATAATGCACTCAAAGGGCACTAAGCATAGAGTGTGAAAACTGAGTTTCCTTGAGAGCTGCTTGGGAGCCTGATGGTGTGTGAAGTTAGTGAGCCAAATAGAGTTGTTCTCCCACAAGAACCACTCGGCTGATCCTTCTTCAATATGCCCTTCACCAACATGCAGTGTTTCCTTGATTGAATTAACTCTCACACCAATATTTGCATCTAGAGCCTTTGCATTGAGGGCTATCTGAAAACGGCTGTGGCGCTGAAGTTGCCTGAGAATGTGGAGTTGGTGGCATGTGAAACCCGCATGTGGAGCATTCGTTTGTGTGGGATGCTCTACCAGGTTCATTCCTAGATAATGCACTCAAAGGGCACTAAGCATAGAGTGTGAAAACTGAGTTTCCTTGAGAGCTGCTTGGAAGCCTGATGGTGTGCGAAGTTAGTGAGTCAATTGCAGTTGTTCTCCCACAAGAACCACTCGGCTGATCCTTCTTCAATATGCCCTTCACCAACATGCAGTGTTTCCTTGATTGAATTAGCTCCCACACCAATATTTGCGTCTAGAGCCTTTGCATTGAGGGCTATCTGAAAACGGCTGTGGTGCTGAAGTTGCCTGTGAATGTGGAGTTGGTGGCATGTGAAACCCACATGTGGAGCATTCGTTTGTGTGGGATGCTCTACCAGGTTCATTCCTAGATAATGCACTCAAAGGGCACTAAGCATAGAGTGTGAAAACTGAGTTTCCTTGAGAGCTGCTTGGAAGCCTGATGGTGTGTGAAGTTAGTGAGCCAAATGGAGTTGTGCTCACACAAGAACCACTCGGCTGATCCTTCTTCAATATGCCCCTCAGCAACATGCAGTGTTTCCTTGATTGAATTATCCCCCACACCAATATTTGCGTCTAGAGCCTTTGCATTGAGGGCTATCTGAAAACGGCTGTGGCGCTGACGTTGCCTGAGAATGTTGAGTTGGTGGCATGTGAAACCCGCATGTATAGTTTCGTTTGTGTGGGATGCTCTACCAGGTTCATTCCTAGATAATGCACTCAAACGGCACTAAGCATAGAGTGTGAAAACTGAGTTTCCTTGAGAGCTGCTTGGAAGCCTGATGGTGTGTGAAGTTAGTGAGCCAAATGGAGTTGTTCTCCCACAAGAACCACTCGGCTGATCCTTCTTCAATATGCCCTTCACCAACATGCAGTGTTTCCTTGATTGAATTAGCTCTCACACCAATATTTGCGTCTAGAGCCTTTGCATTGAGGGCTATCTGAAAACGGCTGTGGCGCTGAAGTTGCCTGTGAATGTGGAGTTGGTGGCATGTGAAACCCGCATGTGGAGCATTCGTTTGTGTGGGATGCTCACCAAGCTTCATGTCAGTCCTAGGTACTCAAAGGGCACTAAGCATAGAGTGTGAAAAGTGAGTTTCCTTGAGAGCTGCTTGGAAGCCTGATGGTGTGTGACGTTAGTGAGCCAAATGGAGCTGTTATCCCACAAGAACCACTCGGCTGATCCTTCTTCAATATGCCCTTCACCAACATGCAGTGTTTCCTTGATTGAATTAGCTCTCACACCAATATTTGCGTCTAGAGCCTTTGCATTGAGGGCTATCTGAAAACGGCTGTGGCGCTAAAGTTGCCTGTGAATGTGGAGTTGGTGGCATGTGAAACCCGCATGTGAGCATTCGTTTGTGTGGGATGCTCTACCAGGTTCATTCCTAGATAATGCACTCAAAGGGCACTAAGCATAGAGTGTGAAAACTGAGTTTCCTTGAGAGCTGCTTGGAAGCCTGATGGTGTGCGAAGTTAGTGAGTCAAATGCAGTTGTTCTCCCACAAGAACCACTCGGCTGATCCTTCTTCAATATGCCCTTCACCAACATGCAGTGTTTCCTTGATTGAATTAGCTCTCACACCAATATTTGCGTCTAGAGCCTTTGCATTGAGGGCTATCTGAAAACGGCAGTGGTGCTGAAGTTGCCTGTGAATGTGGAGTTGGTGGCATGTGAAACCCACATGTGGAGCATTCGTTTGTGTGGGATGCTCTACCATGTTCATTCCTAGATAATGCACTCAAAGGGCACGAAGCATAGAGTGTGAAAACTGATTTTCCTTGAGAGCTGGTTTGAAGCCTGATGGTGTGTGAAGTTAGTGAGCCAAATGGAGTTGTGCTCCCACAAGAACCACTCGGCTGATCCTTCTTCAATATGCCCTTCACCAACATGCAGTGTTTCCTTGATTGAATTAGCTCTCACACCAATATTTGCGTCTAGAGCCTTTGCATTGAGTGCTATCTGAAAACAGCTGTGGCGCTGAAGTTGCCTGTGAATGTGGAGTTGGTGGCATGTGAAACCCGCATGTGGAGCATTCGTTTGTGTGGGATGCTCTACCAGGTTCATTCCTAGATAATGCACTCAAAGGGCACTAAGCATAGAGTGTGAAAACTGAGTTTCCTTGAGAGCTGCTTGGAAGCCTGATGGTGTGTGAAGTTAGTGAGTCAAATGGAGTTGTTCTCCCACAAGAACCATTCGGCTGATCCTTCTTCATTATGCCCTTCACCAACATGCAGTGTTTCCTTGATTGAATTAGCTCTCACACCAATATTTGCGTCTAGAGCCTTTGCATTGAGGGCTATCTGAAAACGGCTGTGGCGCTGAAGTTGCCTGTGAATGTGGAGTTGGTGGCATGTGAAACCCGCATGTGGAGCATTCGTTTGTGTGGGATGCTCACCAAGCTTCATTTCAGTCCTAGGTACTCAAAGGGCACTAAGCATAGAGTGTGAAAACTGAGTTTCCTTGAGAGCTGCTTGGAAGCCTGATGGTGTGTGACGTTAGTGAGCCAAATGGAGCTGTTCTCCCACAAGAACCACTCGGCTGATCCTTCTTCAATATGCCCTTCACCAACATGCAGTGTTTCCTTGATTGAATTAGCTCTTACACCAATATTTGCGTCTAGAGCCTTTGCATTGAGGGCTATCTGAAAACAGCTGTGGCGCTGAAGTTGCCTGTGAATGTGGAGTTGGTGGCATGTGAAACCCGCATGTGGAGCATTCGTTTGTGTGGGATGCTCTACCAGGTTCATTCCTAGATAATGCACTCAAAGGGCACTAAGCATAGAGTGTGAAAACTGAGTTTCCTTGAGAGCTGCTTGGAAGCCTGATGGTGTGTGACGTTAGTGAGCCAAATGGAGTTGTTCTCCCACAAGAACCACTCGGCTGATCCTTCTTCAATATGCCCTTCAGCAACATGCAGTGTTTCCTTGATTGAATTATCCCCCACACCAATATTTGCGTCTAGAGCCTTTGCATTGAGGGCTATCTGAAAACGGCTGTGGCGCTGAAGTTGCCTGTGAATGTGGAGTTGGTGGCATGTGAAACCCGCATGTGGAGCATTCGTTTGTGTGGGATGCTCTACCAGGTTCATTCCTAGATAAAGCACTCAAAGGGCACTAAGCATAGAGTGTGAAAACTGAGTTTCCTTGAGAGGTGCTTGGAAGCCTGATGGTGTGTGAAGTTAGTGAGCCAAATGCAGTTGTTCTACAACAAAGAGCCACTCGGCTGATCCTTCTTCAATATGCCCTTCAGCAACATGCAGTGTTTCCTTGATTGAATTATCCCCCACACAAATATTTGCGTCTAGAGCCTTTGCATTGAGGGCTATCTGAAAACGGCTGTGGCACTAACGTTGGCTGAGAATGTGGAGTTGGTGCATGTGAAACCCGCATGTGGAGCATTCGTTTGTGTGGGATGCTCACCAAGCTTCATTTCAGTCCTAGGTACTCAATGGGCACTAAGCATAGAGTGTGAAAACTGAGTTTCCTTGAGAGCTGCTTGGAAGCCTGATCGTGTGTGAAGTTAGTGAGCCAAATGGAGTTGTTCTCCCACAAGAACCACTCGGCTGATCCTTCTTCAATATGCCCTTCACCAACATGCAGTGTTTCCTTGATTGAATTAGCTCTCACACCAATATTTGCGTCTAGAGCCTTTGCATTGAGGGCTATCTGAAAACGGCAGTGGTGCTGAAGTTGCCTGTGAATGTGGAGTTGGTGGCATGTGAAACCCACATGTGGAGCATTCGTTTGTGTGGGATGCTCTACCAGGTTCATTCCTAGATAATGTACTCAAAGGGCACGAAGCATAGAGTGTGAAAACTGAGTTTCCTTGAGAGCTGCTTGGAAGCCTGATGGTGTGTGAAGTTAGTGAGCCAAATGGAGTTGTGCTCCCACAAGAACCACTCGGCTGATCCTTCTTCAATATGCCCTTCACCAACATGCAGTGTTTCCTTGATTGAATTAGCTCTCACACCAATATTTGCGTCTAGAGCCTTTGCATTGAGGGCTATCTGAAAACGGCTGTGGCGCTGAAGTTGCCTGTGAATGTGGAGTTGGTGGCATGTGAAACCCGCATGTGGAGCATTCGTTTGTGTGGGATGCTCTACCAGGTTCATTCCTAGATAATGCACTCAAAGGGCACTAAGCATAGAGTGTGAAAACTGAGTTTCCTTGAGAGCTGCTTGGAAGCCTGATGGTGTGTGAAGTTAGGGAGCCAAATAGAGTTGTTCTCCCACAAGAACCATTCGGCAGATCCTTCTTCAATATGCCCTTCACCAACATGCAGTGTTTCCCTGATTGAATTAAATCTCACACCAATATTTGCATCTAGAGCCTTTGCATTGAGGGCTATCTGAAAACGGCTGTGGCGCTGAAGTTGCCTGTGAATGTGGAGTTGGTGGCATGTGAAACCCGCATGTGGAGCATTCGTTTGTGTGGGATGCTCACCAAGCTTCATTTCAGTCCCAGGTACTCAAAGGGCACTAAGCATAGAGTGTGAAAACTGAGTTTCCTTGAGAGCTGCTTGGAAGCCTGATGGTGTGCGAAGTTAGTGAGTCAAATGCAGTTGTTCTCCCACAAGAACCACTCGGCTGATCCTTCTTCAATATGCCCTTCACCAACATGCAGTGTTTCCTTGATTGAATTAGCTCTCACACCAATGTTTGCATCTAGAGCCTTTGCATTGAGGGCTATCTGAAAACGGCTGTGGCGCTGAAGTTGCCTGTCAATGTGGAGTTGGTGGCATGTGAAACCCGCATGTGGAGCATTCGTTTGTGTGGGATGCTCTACCAGGTTCATTCCTAGATAATGCACTCAAAGGGCACGAAGCATAGAGTGTGAAAACTGAGTTTCCTTGAGAGCTGCTTGGAAGCCTGATGGTGTGTGAAGTTAGTGAGCCAAATGGAGTTGTTCTCCCACAAGAACCACTCGGCTGATCCTTTTTCAATATGCCCTTCAGCAACATGCAGTGTTTCCTTTACTGAATTATCTCTCACCAATATTTGCGTCTAGAGCCTTTGCATTGAGGGCTATCTGAAAACGGCTGTGGCGCTGAAGTTGCCTGTGAATGTGGAGTTGGTGGCATGTGAAACCCGCATGTGGAGCATTCGTTTGTGTGGGATGCTCTACCAGGTTCATTCCTAGATAATGCACTGAAAGGGCACTAAGCATAGAGTGTGAAAACTGAGTTTCCTTGAGAGCTGCTTGGAAGCCTGATGGTGTGTGAAGTTAGTGAGCCAAATGGAGTTGTTCTCCCACAAGAACCACTCGGCTGATCCTTCTTCAATATGCCCTTCACCAACATGCAGTGTTTCCTTGATTGAATTAGCTCTCACACCAATATTGGCGTCTAGAGCCTTTGCATTGAGGGCTATCTGAAAACGGCTGTGGCGCTAAGTTGCCTGTGAATGTGGAGTTGGTGGCATGTGAAACCAGCATGTGGAGCATTGGTTTGTGTGGGATGCTCTACCAGGTTCATTCCTAGATAATGCACTCAAAGGGCACTAAGCATAGAGTGTGAAAACTGAGTTTCCTTGAGAGCTGCTTGGAAGCCTGATGGTGTGTGAAGTTAGTGAGTCAAATAGAGTTGTTCTCCCACAAGAAATACTCGGCTGATCCTTCTTCAATATGCCCCTCAGCAACATGCAGTGTTTCCTTGATTGAATTATCCCCCACACCATATTTGCGTCTAGAGCCTTTGCATTGAGGGCTATCTGAAAACGGCTGTGGCGCTGAATTTGCCTGTCAATGTGGAGTTGGTGGCATGTGAAACCCGCATGTATAGCTTTCGTTTGTGTGGGATGCTCTACCAGGTTCATTCCTAGATAATGCACTCAAAGAGCACGAAGCATAGAGTGTGAAAACTGAGTTTCCTTGAGAGCTGCTTGGAAGCCTGATGGTGTGTGAAGTTAGTGAGTCAAATGGAGTTATTCTCCCACAAGAACCACTCGGCTGATCCTTCTTCAATATGCCCTTCACCAACATGCAGTGTTTCCTTGATTGAATTAGCTCTCACACCAATATTTGCGTATAGAGCCTTTGCATTGAGGGCTATCTGAAAACGGCTGTGGCGCTGAAGTTGCCTGTCAATGTGGAGTTGGTGGCATGTGAAACCCGCATGTGGAGCATTCGTTTGTGTGGGATGCTCACCAAGCTTCATTTCAGTCCTAGGTACTCAAAGGGCACTAAGCATAGAGTGTGAAAACTGAGTTTCCTTGAGAGCTGCTTGGAAGCCTGATGGTGTGTGAAGTTAGTGAGTCAAATGCAGTTGTTCTCCCACAAGAACCACTCGGCTGATCCTTCTTCAATATGCCCTTCACCAACATGCAGTGTTTCCTTGATTGAATTATAGCCCACACCGATATTTGCGTCTAGAGCCTTTGCATTGAGGGCTATCTGAAAACGGCTGTGGCGCTGAAGTTGCCTGTCAATGTGGAGTTGGTGGCATGTGAAACCCGCATGTGGAGCATTCGTTTGTGTGGGATGCTCACCAAGCTTCATGTCAGTCCTAGGTACTCAAAGGGCACTAAGCATAGAGTGTGAAAACTGAGTTTCCTTGAGAGCTGCTTGGAAGCCTGATGGTGTGTGAAGTTAGTGAGCCAAATGGAGTTGTTCTCCCACAAGAACCACTCGGCTGATCCTTCTTCAATATGCCCTTCACCAACATGCAGTGTTTCCTTGATTGAATTAGCTCTCACACCAATATTTGCGTCTAGAGCCTTTGCATTGAGGGCTATCTGAAAACGACTGTGGCGCTGAAGTTGCCTGTGAATGTGGAGTTGGTGGCATGTGAAACCAGCATGTGGAGCATTCGTTTGTGTGGGATGCTCTACCAGGTTCATTCCTAGATAATGCACTCAAAGGGCACTAAGCATAGAGTGTGAAAACTGAGTTTCCTTGAGAGCTGCTTGGAAGCCTGATGGTGTGTGAAGTTAGTGAGTCAAGTAGAGTTGTTCTCCCACAAGAACCACTCGGCTGATCCTTCTTCAATATGCCCTTCACATCATGCAGTGTTTCCTTGATTGAATTATCCCCCACACCAGTATTTGCGTCTAGAGCCTTTGCATTGAGGGCTATCTGAAAACGGCAGTGGTGCTGAAGTTGCCTGTGAATGTGGAGTTGGTGGCATGTGAAACCCGCAGGTGGAGCATTCGTTTGTGTGGGATGCTCACCAAGCTTCATTTCAGTCCTAGGTACTCAAAGGGCACTAAGCATAGAGTGTGAAAACTGAGTTTCCTTGAGAGCTGCTTGGAAGCCTGATGGTGTGTGACGTTAGTGAGCCAAATGGAGTTGTTCTCCCACAAGAACCACTCGGCTGATCCTTCTTCAATATGCTCTTCACCAACATGCAGTGTTTTCTTGATTGAATTATCTCTCACACCAATATTTGCGTCTAGAGCCTTTGCATTGAGGGCTTTCTGAAAACAGCTGTGGCGCTGACGTTGCCTGAGAATGTGGAGTTGGTGGCATGTGAAACCCGCATGTGGAGCATTCGTTTGTGTGGGATGCCCACCAAGACTCATGTCAGTCCCAGGTACTCAAAGGGCACTAAGCATAGAGTGTGAAAACTGAGTTTCCTTGAGAGCTGCTTGGAAGCCTGATGGTGTGTGAAGTTAGTGAGCCAAATGGAGTTGTTCTCCCACAAGAACCACTCGGCTGATCCTTCTTCAATATGCCCTTCACCAACATGCAGTGTTTCCTTGACTGAATTATCTCTCACCAATATTTGCGTCTAGAGCCTTTGCATTGAGGGCTATCTGAAAACGGCTGTGGCGCTGAAGTTGCCTGTCAATGTGGAGTTGGTGGCATGTGAAACCCGCATGTGGAGCATTCGTTTGTGTGGGATGCTCACCAAGCTTCATGTCAGTCCTAGGTACTCAAAGGGCACTAAGCATAGAGTGTGAAAACTGAGTTTCCTTGAGAGCTGCTTGGAAGCCTGATGGTGTGTGAAGTTAGTGAGCCAAATGGAGTTGTTCTCCCACAAGAACCACTCGGCTGATCCTTCTTCAATATGCCCTTCACCAACATGCAGTGTTTCCTTGATTGAATTAGCTCTCACACCAATATTTGCGTCTAGAGCCTTTGCATTGAGGGCTATCTGAAAACGACTGTGGCGCTGAAGTTGCCTGTGAATGTGGAGTTGGTGGCATGTGAAACCAGCATGTGGAGCATTCGTTTGTGTGGGATGCTCTACCAGGTTCATTCCTAGATAATGCACTCAAAGGGCACTAAGCATAGAGTGTGAAAACTGAGTTTCCTTGAGAGCTGCTTGGAAGCCTGATGGTGTGTGAAGTTAGTGAGTCAAGTAGAGTTGTTCTCCCACAAGAACCACTCGGCTGATCCTTCTTCAATATGCCCTTCACATCATGCAGTGTTTCCTTGATTGAATTATCCCCCACACCAGTATTTGCGTCTAGAGCCTTTGCATTGAGGGCTATCTGAAAACGGCAGTGGTGCTGAAGTTGCCTGTGAATGTGGAGTTGGTGGCATGTGAAACCCGCAGGTGGAGCATTCGTTTGTGTGGGATGCTCACCAAGCTTCATTTCAGTCCTAGGTACTCAAAGGGCACTAAGCATAGAGTGTGAAAACTGAGTTTCCTTGAGAGCTGCTTGGAAGCCTGATGGTGTGTGACGTTAGTGAGCCAAATGGAGTTGTTCTCCCACAAGAACCACTCGGCTGATCCTTCTTCAATATGCATACTCTTCACCAACATGCAGTGTTTTCTTGATTGAATTATCTCTCACACCAATATTTGCGTCTAGAGCCTTTGCATTGAGGGCTTTCTGAAAACAGCTGTGGCGCTGACGTTGCCTGAGAATGTGGAGTTGGTGGCATGTGAAACCCGCATGTGGAGCATTCGTTTGTGTGGGATGCCCACCAAGACTCATGTCAGTCCCAGGTACTCAAAGGGCACTAAGCATAGAGTGTGAAAACTGAGTTTCCTTGAGAGCTGCTTGGAAGCCTGATGGTGTGTGAAGTTAGTGAGCCAAATGGAGTTGTTCTCCCACAAGAACCACTCGGCTGATCCTTCTTCAATATGCCCTTCACCAACATGCAGTGTTTCCTTGACTGAATTATCTCTCACCAATATTTGCGTCTAGAGCCTTTGCATTGAGGGCTATCTGAAAACGGCTGTGGCGCTGAAGTTGCCTGTCAATGTGGAGTTGGTGGCATGTGAAACCCGCATGTGGAGCATTCGTTTGTGTGGGATGCTCACCAAGCTTCATGTCAGTCCTAGGTACTCAAAGGGCACTAAGCATAGAGTGTGAAAACTGAGTTTCCTTGAGAGCTGCTTGGAAGCCTGATGGTGTGTGACGTTAGTGAGCCAAATGCAGTTGTTCTCCCACAAGAACCACTCGGCTGATCCTTCTTCAATATGCCCTTCACCAACATGCAGTGTTTCCTTGATTGAATTATCCCCCACACCAATATTTGCGTCTAGAGCCTTTGCATTGAGGGCTATCTGAAAACGGCTGTGGCACTGAAGTTGCCTGTGAATGTGGAGTTGGTGGCATGTGAAACCCGCATGTGGAGCATTCGTTTGTGTGGGATGCTCTACCAGGTTCATTCCTAGATAATGCACTCAAAGGGCACTAAGCATAGAGTGTGAAAACTGAGTTTCCTTCAGAGTTGCTTGGAAGCCTGATGGTGTGTGAAGTTAGTGAGCCAAATGCAGTTGTTCTCCCACAAGAACCACTCGGCTGATCCTTCTTCAATATGCCCTTCACCAACATGCAGTGTTTCCTTGATTGAATTATCCCCCACACCAATATTTGCGTCTAGAGCCTTTGCATTGAGTGCTATCTGAAAACGGCTGTGGCACTGAAGTTGCCTGTGAATGTGGAGTTGGTGGCATGTGAAACCCGCATGTGGAGCATTCGTTTGTGTGGGATGCTCACCAAGCTTCATGTCAGTCCTAGGTACTCAAAGGGCACTAAGCATAGAGTGTGAAAACTGAGTTTCCTTGAGAGTTGCTTGGAAGCCTGATGGTGTGTGAAGTTAGTGAGTCAAATGCAGTTGTTCTCCCACAAGAACCACTCGGCTGATCCTTCTTCAATATGCCCTTCACCAACATGCAGTGTTTCCTTGATTGAATTATCCCCCACACCAATATTTGCATCTAGAGCCTTTGCATTGAGGGCTATCTGAAAACGGCTGTGGCGCTGAAGTTGCCTGTCAATGTGGAGTTGGTGCATGTGAAACCAGCATGTGGAGCATTCGTTTGTGTGGGATGCTCTACCAGGTTCATTCCTAGATAATGCACTCAAAGGGCACTAAGCATAGAGTGTGAAAACTGAGTTTCCTTGAGAGCTGCTTGGAAGCCTGATGGTGTGTGAAGTTAGTGAGTCAAGTAGAGTTGTTCTCCCACAAGAACCACTCGGCTGATCCTTCTTCAATATGCCCTTCACCAACAAGCAGTGTTTCCTTGATTGAATTATCCCCCACACCAATATTTGCGTCTAGAGCCTTTGCATTGAGGGCTATCTGAAAACGGCAGTGGTGCTGAAGTTGCCTGTGAATGTGGAGTTGGTGGCATGTGAAACCCGCAGGTGGAGCATTCGTTTGTGTGGGATGCTCACCAAGCTTTATTTCAGTCCTAGGTACTCAAAGGGCACTAAGCATAGAGTGTGAAAACTGAGTTTCCTTGAGAGCTGCTTGGAAGCCTGATGGTGTGTGACGTTAGTGAGCCAAATGGAGTTGTTCTCCCACAAGAACCACTCGGCTGATCCTTCTTCAATATGCTCTTCACCAACATGCAGTGTTTCCTTGATTGAATTATCTCTCACACCAATATTTGCGTCTAGAGCCTTTGCATTGAGGGCTTTCTGAAAACAGCTGTGGCGCTGACGTTGCCTGAGAATGTGGAGTTGGTGGCATGTGAAACCCGCATGTGGAGCATTCATTTGTGTGGGATGCCCACCAAGACTCATGTCAGTCCCAGGTACTCAAAGGGCACTAAGCATAGAGTGTGAAAACTGAGTTTCCTTGAGAGCTGCTTGGAAGCCTGATGGTGTGTGAAGTTAGTGAGCCAAATGGAGTTGTTCTCCCACAAGAACCACTCGGCTGATCCTTCTTCAATATGCCCTTCACCAACATGCAGTGTTTCCTTGATTGAATTAGCTCTCACACCAATATTTGCGTCTAGAGCCTTTGCATTGAGGGCTATCTGAAAACGGCTGTGGCGCTGAAGTTGCCTGTGAATGTGGAGTTGGTGGCATGTGAAACCCGCATGTGGAGCATTCGTTTGTTTGGGATGCTCTACCAAGTTCATTCCTAGATAATGCACTCAAAGGGCACGAAGCATAGAGTGTGAAAACTGAGTTTCCTTGAGAGCTGCTTGGAAGCCTGATGGTGTGTGAAGTTAGTGAGCCAAATGGAGTTGTTCTCCCACAAGAACCACTCGGCTGATCCTTCTTCAATATGCCCTTCACCAACATGCAGTGTTTCCTTGATTGAATTATCCCCCACACCAATATTTGCATCTAGAGCCTTTGCATTGAGGGCTATCTGAAAACGGCTGTGGCGCTGAAGTTGCCTGTCAATGTGGAGTTGGTGGCATGTGAAACCAGCATGTGGAGCATTCGTTTGTGTGGGATGCTCTACCAGGTTCATTCCTAGATAATGCACTCAAAGGGCACTAAGCATAGAGTGTGAAAACTGAGTTTCCTTGAGAGCTGCTTGGAAGCCTGATGGTGTGTGAAGTTAGTGAGTCAAGTAGAGTTGTTCTCCCACAAGAACCACTCGGCTGATCCTTCTTCAATATGCCCTTCACCAACAAGCAGTGTTTCCTTGATTGAATTATCCCCCACACCAATATTTGCGTCTAGAGCCTTTGCATTGAGGGCTATCTGAAAACAGCTGTGGCGCTGACGTTGCCTGAGAATGTGGAGTTGGTGGCATGTGAAACCCGCATGTGGAGCATTCATTTGTGTGGGATGCCCACCAAGACTCATGTCAGTCCCAGGTACTCAAAGGGCACTAAGCATAGAGTGTGAAAACTGAGTTTCCTTGAGAGCTGCTTGGAAGCCTGATGGTGTGTGAAGTTAGTGAGCCAAATGGAGTTGTTCTCCCACAAGAACCACTCGGCTGATCCTTCTTCAATATGCCCTTCACCAACATGCAGTGTTTCCTTGACTGAATTATCTCTCACCAATATTTGCGTCTAGAGCCTTTGCATTGAGGGCTATCTGAAAACGGCTGTGGCGCTGAAGTTGCCTGTGAATGTGGAGTTGGTGGCATGTGAAACCCGCATGTGGAGCATTCGTTTGTGTGGGATGCTCACCAAGCTTCTTGTCAGTCCTAGGTACTCAAAGGGCACTAAGCATAGAGTGTGAAAACTGAGTTTCCTTGAGAGCTGCTTGGAAGCCTGATGGTGTGTGACGTTAGTGAGCCAAATGCAGTTGTTCTCCCACAAGAACCACTCGGCTGATCCTTCTTCAATATGCCCTTCAGCAACATGCAGTGTTTCCTTGATTGAATTATCCCCCACACCAATATTTGCATCTAGAGCCTTTGCATTGAGGGCTATCTGAAAACGGCTGTGGCACTGAAGTTGCCTGTGAATGTGGAGTTGGTGGCATGTGAAACCCGCATGTGGAGCATTCGTTTGTGTGGGATGCTCTACCAGGTTCATTCCTAGATAATGCACTCAAAGGGCACTAAGCATAGAGTGTGAAAACTGAGTTTCCTTCAAAGTTGCTTGGAAGCCTGATGGTGTGTGAAGTTAGTGAGCCAAATGCAGTTGTTCTCCCACAAGAACCACTCGGCTGATCCTTCTTCAATATGCCCTTCACCAACATGCAGTGTTTCCTTGATTGAATTATCCCCCACACCAATATTTGTGTCTAGAGCCTTTGCATTGAGGGCTATCTGAAAACGGCTGTGGCGCTGAAGTTGCCTGTCAATGTGGAGTTGGTGGCATGTGAAACCCGCATGTGGAGCATTCGTTTGTGTGGGATGCTCTACCAGGTTCATTCCTAGATAATGCACTCAAAGGGCACTAAGCATAGAGTGTGAAATCTGAGTTTCCTTGAGAGCTGCTTGGAAGCCTGATGGTGTGTGAAGTTAGTGAGCCAGATAGAGTTGTTCTCCCACAAGAACCACTCGGCTGATCCTTCTTCAATATGCCCTTCAGCAACATGTAGTGTTTCCTTGATTGAATTAGCTCTCACAACAATATTTGCGTCTAGAGCCTTTGCATTGAGGGCTATCTGAAAACGGCTGTGGTGCTGAAGTTGCCTGTGAATGTGGAGTTGGTGGCATGTGAAACCCGCATGTGGAGCATTCGTTTGCGTGGGATGCTCAGCAAGCTTCTTGTCAGTCCTAGGTACTCAAAGGGCACTAAGCATAGAGTGTGAAAACTGAGTTTCCTTGAGAGCTGCTTGGAAGCCTGATGGTGTGTGAAGTTAGTGAGCCAAATGCAGTTGTTCTCCCACAAGAACCACTCGGCTGATCCTTCTTCAATATGCCCTTCACCAACATGCAGTGTTTCCTTGATTGAATTAGCTCTCACACCAATATTTGCGTCTAGAGCCTTTACATTGAGTGCTATCTGAAAACGGCTGTGGCGCTGAAGTTGCCTGTCAATGTGGAGTTGGTGGCATGTGAAACCCGCATGTGGAGCATTAGTTTGTGTGGGATGCTCTACCAGGTTCATTCCTAGATAATGCACTCAAAGGGCACTAAGCATAGAGTGTGAAATCTGAGTTTTCTTGAGAGCTGCTTGGAAGCCTGATGGTGTGTGAAGTTAGTGAGCCAAATAGAGTTGTTCTCCCACAAGAACCACTCGGCTGATCCTTCTTCAATATGCCCTTCACCAACATGCAGTGTTTCCTTGATTGAATTAGCTCTCACACCAATATTTGCGTCTAGAGCCTTTGCATTGAGTGCTATCTGAAAACGGCTGTGGCGCTGAAGTTGCCTGTCAATGTGGAGTTGGTGGCATGTGAAACCCGCATGTGGAGCATTCGTTTGTGTGGGATGCTCACCAAGCTTCATTTCAGTCCTAGGTACTCAAAGGGCACTAAGCATAGAGTGTGAAAACTGAGTTTCCTTCAGAGTTGCTTGGAAGCCTGATGGTGTGTGAAGTTAGTGAGCCAAATGCAGTTGTTCTCCCACAAGAACCACTCGGCTGATCCTTCTTCAATATGCCCTTCACCAACATGCAGTGTTTCCTTGATTGAATTATCCCCCACACCAATATTTGTGTCTAGAGCCTTTGCATTGAGGGCTATCTGAAAACGGCTGTGGCGCTGAAGTTGCCTGTCAATGTGGAGTTGGTGGCATGTGAAACCCGCATGTGGAGCATTCGTTTGTGTGGGATGCTCTACCAGGTTCATTCCTAGATAATGCACTCAAAGGGCACTAAGCATAGAGTGTGAAATCTGAGTTTCCTTGAGAGCTGCTTGGAAGCCTGATGGTGTGTGAAGTTAGTGAGCCAAATGGAGTTGTTCTCCCACAAGAACCACTCGGCTGATCCTTCTTCAATATGCCCTTCACCAACATGCAGTGTTTCCTTGATTGAATTAGCTCTCACACCAATATTTGCGTCTAGAGCCTTTGCATTGAGGGCTATCTGAAAACGGCTGTGGCGCTGAAGTTGCCTGTCAATGTGGAGTTGGTGGCAAGTGAAACCCGCATGTGGAGCCTTCGTTTGTGTGGGATGCTCACCAAGATTCATTTCAGTCCTAGTTACTCAAAGGGCACTAAGCATAGAGTGTGAAAACTGAGTTTCCTTGAGAGCTGCTTGGAAGCCTGATGGTGTGTGAAGTTAGTGAGCCAAATGGAGTTGTTCTGCCACAAGAACCACTCGGCTGATCCTTCTTCAATATGCCCTTCACCTACATGCAGTGTTTCCTTGATTGAATTAGCTCTCACACCAATATTTGCGTCTAGAGCCTTTGCATTGAGTGCTATCTGAAAACTGCTGTGGCGCTGAAGTTGCCTGAGAATGTTGAGTTGGTGGCATGTGAAACCCGCATGTGGAGCATTCCTTTGTGTGAAATGCTCACCAAGCTTCATTTCAGTCCTAGGTACTCAAAGGGCACTAAGCATAGAGTTTGAAAACTGAGTTTCCTTGAGAGCTGCTTGGAAGCCTGATGGTGTGTGAAGTTAGTGAGTCAAATGCAGTTGTTCTCCCACAAGAACCACTCGGCTGATCCTTCTTCAATATGCCCTTCAGCAACATGCAGTGTTTCCTTGTTTGATTAGCTCCCACACAATATTTGCATCAAGAGCCTTTGCATTGAGGGCTATCTGAAAACGGCTGTGGCGCTGAAGTTGCCTGTGAATGTGGAGTTGGTGGCATGTGAAACCCGCATGTGGAGCATTCGTTTGTGTGGGATGCTCTACCAGGTTCATTCCTAGATAATGCACTCAAAGGGCACTAAGCATAGAGTGTGAAAACTGAGTTTCCTTGAGAGCTGCTTGGAAGCCTGATGGTGTGTGAAGTTAGTGAGCCAAATGGAGTTGTTCTCCCACAAGAACCACTCGGCTGATCCTTCTTCAATATGCCCTTCACCAACATGCAGTGTTTCCTTGACTGAATTATCTCTCACCAATATTTGCGTCTAGAGCCTTTGCATTGAGGGCTATCTGAAAACGGCTGTGGCGCTGAAGTTGCCTGTGAATGTGGAGTTGGTGGCATGTGAAACCCGCATGTGGAGCATTCGTTTGTGTGGGATGCTCTACCAGGTTCATTCCTAGATAATGCACTCAAAGGGCACTAAGCATAGAGTGTGAAAACTGAGTTTCCTTGAGAGCTGCTTGGAAGCCTGATGGTGTGTGACGTTAGTGAGCCAAATGGAGTTGTTCTCCCACAAGAACCACTCAGCTGATCCTTCTTGAATATGCCCTTCACCAACATGCAGTGTTTCCTTGATTGAATTAGCTCTCACACCAATATTTGCGTCTAGAGCCTTTGCATTGAGGCTATCTGAAAACGGCTGTGGCGCTGAAGTTGCCTGAGAATGTGGAGTTGGTGGCATGTGAAACCCGCATGTGGAGCATTCGTTTGTGTGGGATGCTCTACCAGGTTCATTCCTAGATAATGCACTCAAAGGGCACTAAGCATAGAGTGTGAAAACTGAGTTTCCTTGAGAGCTGCTTGAAGCCTGATGGTGTGTGAAGTTAGTGAGCCAAATGGAGTTGTTCTCCCACAAGAACCATTCGGCTGATCCTTCTCAATATGCCCTTCACCAACATGCAGTGTTTCCTTGATTGAATTAGCTCTCACACCAATATTTGCGTCTAGAGCCTTTGCATTGAGGGCTATCTGAAAACAGATGTGACGCTGAAGTTGCCTGTGAATGTGGAGTTGGTGGCATGTGAAACCCGCATGTGGAGCATTCGTTTGTGTGGGATGCTCTACCAGGTTCATTCCTAGATAATGCACTCAAAGGGCACTAAGCATAGAGTGTGAAAACTGAGTTTCTTGAGAGCTGCTTGGAAGCCTGATGGTGTGTGAAGTTAGTGAGCCAAATGGAGTTGTTCTCCCACAAGAACCATTCGGCTGATCCTTCTTCAATATGCCCTTCACCAACATGCAGTGTTTCCTTTATTGAATTAGCTCTCACACCAATATTTGCGTCTAGAGCCTTTGCATTGAGGGCTATCTGAAAACAGCTGTGACGCTGAAGTTGCCTGTGAATGTGGAGTTGGTGGCATGTGAAACCCGCATGTGGAGCATTCGTTTGTGTGGGATGCTCACCAAGCTTCATTTCAGTCCTAGGTACTCAAAGGGCACTAAGCATAGAGTGTGAAAACTGAGTTTCCTTGAGAGCTGCTTGGAAGCCTGATGGTGTGTGAAGTTAGTGAGTCAAATGGAGTTGTTCTCCCACAAGAACCACTCGGCTGATCCTTCTTCAATATGCCCTTCACCACATGCAGTGTTTCCTTGATTGAATTATCCCCCACACCAATATTTGCGTCTAGAGCCTTTGCATTGAGGGCTATCTGAAAACGGCTGTGGCGCTGAAGTTGCCTGTGAATGTGGAGTTGGTGGCATGTGAAACCCGCATGTGGAGCATTCGTTTGTGTGGGATGCTCTACCAGGTTCATTCCTAGATAATGCACTCAAAGGGCACTAAGCATAGAGTGTGAAAACTGAGTTTCTTGAGAGCTGCTTGGAAGCCTGATGGTGTGTGAAGTTAGTGAGCCAAATGGAGTTGTTCTCCCACAAGAACCACTCGGCTGATCCTTCTTCAATATGCCCTTCAGCAACATGCAGTGTTTCCTTGTTTGAATTAGCTCCCACACCAATATTTGCATCTAGAGCCTTTGCATTGAGGGCTATCTGAAAACGGCTGTGGCGCTGAAGTTGCCTGTCAATGTGGAGTTGCTGGCATGTGAAACCCGCATGTGGAGCATTCGTTTGTGTGGGATGCTCTACCAGGTTCATTCCTAGATAATGCACTCAAAGGGCACTAAGCATAGAGTGTGAAAAACTGAGTTTCCTTGAGAGCTGCTTGGAAGCCTGATGGTGTGTGAAGTTAGTGAGCCAAATGGAGTTGTTCTCCCACAAGAACCACTCGGCTGATCCTTCTTCAATATGCCTTCACCAATATGCAGTGTTTCCTTGACTGAATTATCTCTCACCAATATTTGCGTCTAGAGCCTTTGCATTGAGGGCTATCTGAAAACGGCTGTGGCGCTGATGAAACCCGCATGTGGAGCATTCGTTTGTGTGGGATGCTCTACCAGGTTCATTCCTAGATAATGCACTCAAAGGGCACTAAGCATAGAGTGTGAAAACTGAGTTTCCTTGAGAGCTGCTTGGAAGCCTGATGGTGTGTGACGTTAGTGAGCCAAATGGAGTTGTTCTCCCACAAGAACCACTCAGCTGATCCTTCTTGAATATGCCCTTCACCAACATGCAGTGTTTCCTTGATTGAATTAGCTCTCACACCAATATTTGCGTCTAGAGCCTTTGCATTGAGGGCTATCTGAAAACGGCTGTGGCGCTGAAGTTGCCTGAGAATGTGGAGTTGGTGGCATGTGAAACCCGCATGTGGAGCATTCGTTTGTGTGGGATGCTCTACCAGGTTCATTCCTAGATAATGCACTCAAAGGGCACTAAGCATAGAGTGTGAAAACTGAGTTTCCTTGAGAGCTGCTTGGAAGCCTGATGGTGTGTGAAGTTAGTGAGCCAAATGGAGTTGTTCTCCCACAAGAACCATTCGGCTGATCCTTCTTCAATATGCCCTTCACCAACATGCAGTGTTTCCTTGATTGAATTAGCTCTCACACCAATATTTGCGTCTAGAGCCTTTGCATTGAGGGCTATCTGAAAACAGCTGTGACGCTGAAGTTGCCTGTGAATGTGGAGTTGGTGGCATGTGAAACCCGCATGTGGAGCATTCGTTTGTGTGGGATGCTCTACCAGGTTCATTCCTAGATAATGCACTCAAAGGGCACTAAGCATAGAGTGTGAAAACTGAGTTTCCTTGAGAGCTGCTTGGAAGCCTGATGGTGTGTGAAGTTAGTGAGCCAAATGGAGTTGTTCTCCCACAAGAACCATTCGGCTGATCCTTCTTCAATATGCCCTTCACCAACATGCAGTGTTTCCTTTATTGAATTAGCTCTCACACCAATATTTGCGTCTAGAGCCTTTGCATTGAGGGCTATCTGAAAACAGCTGTGACGCTGAAGTTGCCTGTGAATGTGGAGTTGGTGGCATGTGAAACCCGCATGTGGAGCATTCGTTTGTGTGGGATGCTCACCAAGCTTCATTTCAGTCCTAGGTACTCAAAGGGCACTAAGCATAGAGTGTGAAAACTGAGTTTCCTTGAGAGCTGCTTGGAAGCCTGATGGTGTGTGAAGTTAGTGAGTCAAATGGAGTTGTTCTCCCACAAGAACCACTCGGCTGATCCTTCTTCAATATGCCCTTCACCAACATGCAGTGTTTCCTTGATTGAATTATCCCCCACACCAATATTTGTGTCTAGAGCCTTTGCATTGAGGGCTATCTGAAAACGGCTGTGGCGCTGAAGTTGCCTGAGAATGTGGAGTTGGTGGCATGTGAAACCCGCATGTGGAGCATTCGTTTGTGTGGGATGCTCACCAAGCTTCATTTCAGTCCCAGGTACTCAAAGGGCACTAAGCATAGAGTGTGAAAACTGAGTTTCCTTGAGAGCTGCTTGGAAGCCTGATGGTGTGTGAAGTTAGTGAGCCAAATGGAGTTGTTCTCCCACAAGAACCACTCGGCTGATCCTTCTTCAATATGCCCTTCAGCAACATGCAGTGTTTCCTTGTTTGAATTAGCTCCCACACCAATATTTGCATCTAGAGCCTTTGCATTGAGGGCTATCTGAAAACGGCTGTGGCGCTGAAGTTGCCTGTCAATGTGGAGTTGCTGGCATGTGAAACCCGCATGTGGAGCATTCGTTTGTGTGGGATGCTCTACCAGGTTCATTCCTAGATAATGCACTCAAAGGGCACTAAGCATAGAGTGTGAAAACTGAGTTTCCTTGAGAGCTGCTTGGAAGCCTGATGGTGTGTGAAGTTAGTGAGCCAAATGGAGTTGTTCTCCCACAAGAACCACTCGGCTGATCCTTCTTCAATATGCCCTTCACCAACATGCAGTGTTTCCTTGACTGAATTATCTCTCACCAATATTTGCGTCTAGAGCCTTTGCATTGAGGGCTATCTGAAAACGGCTGTGGCGCTGAAGTTGCCTGTCAATGTGGAGTTGGTGGCATGTGAAACCCGCATGTGGAGCATTCGTTTGTGTGGGATGCTCACCAAGCTTCTTGTCAGTCCTAGGTACTCAAAGGGCACTAAGCATAGAGTGTGAAAACTGAGTTTCCTTGAGAGCTGCTTGGAAGCCTGATGGTGTGTGACGTTAGTGAGCCAAATGCAGTTGTTCTCCCACAAGAACCACTCGGCTGATCCTTCTTCAATATGCCCTTCACCAACATGCAGTGTTTCCTTGATTGAATTATCCCCCACACCAATATTTGCGTCTAGAGCCTTTGCATTGAGGGCTATCTGAAAACGGCTGTGGCACTGAAGTTGCCTGTGAATGTGGAGTTGGTGGCATGTGAAACCCGCATGTGGAGCATTCGTTTGTGTGGGATGCTCTACCAGGTTCATTCCTGGATAATGCACTCAAAGGGCACTAAGCATAGAGTGTGAAAACTGAGTTTCCTTCAGAGTTGCTTGGAAGCCTGATGGTGTGTGAAGTTAGTGAGCCAAATGCAGTTGTTCTCCCACAAGAACCACTCGGCTGATCCTTCTTCAATATGCCCTTCACCAACATGCAGTGTTTCCTTGATTGAATTATCCCCCACACCAATATTTGTGTCTAGAGCCTTTGCATTGAGGGCTATCTGAAAACGGCTGTGGCGCTGAAGTTGCCTGTCAATGTGGAGTTGGTGGCATGTGAAACCCGCATGTGGAGCATTCGTTTGTGTGGGATGCTCTACCAGGTTCATTCCTAGATAATGCACTCAAAGGGCACTAAGCATAGAGTGTGAAAACTGAGTTTCCTTGAGAGCTGCTTGGAAGCCTGATGGTGTGTGAAGTTAGTGAGCCAGATAGAGTTGTTCTCCCACAAGAACCACTCGGCTGATCCTTCTTCAATATGCCCTTCACCAACATGCAGTGTTTCCTTGATTGAATTAGCTCTCACACCAATATTTGCGTCTAGAGCCTTTGCATTGAGTGCTATCTGAAAACGGCTGTGGCGCTGAAGTTGCCTGTCAATGTGGAGTTGGTGGCATGTGAAACCCGCATGTGGAGCATTCGTTTGTGTGGGATGCTCTACCAGGTTCATTCCTAGATAATGCACTCAAAGGGCACTAAGCATAGAGTGTGAAATCTGAGTTTTCTTGAGAGCTGCTTGGAAGCCTGATGGTGTGTGAAGTTAGTGAGCCAAATAGAGTTGTTCTCCCACAAGAACCACTCGGCTGATCCTTCTTCAATATGCCCTTCACCAACATGCAGTGTTTCCTTGATTGAATTAGCTCTCACACCAATATTTGCGTCTAGAGCCTTTGCATTGAGGGCTATCTGAAAACGGCTGTGGTGCTGAAGTTGCCTGTCAATGTGGAGTTGGTGGCATGTGAAACCCGCATGTGGAGCATTCGTTTGTGTGGGATGCTCACCAAGCTTCATGTCAGTCCTAGGTACTCAAAGGGCACTAAGCATAGAGTGTGAAAACTGAGTTTCCTTCAGAGTTGCTTGGAAGCCTGATGGTGTGTGAAGTTAGTGAGCCAAATGGAGTTGTTCTCCCACAAGAACCACTCGGCTGATCCTTCTTCAATATGCCCTTCACCAACATGCAGTGTTTCCTTGATTGAATTAGCTCTCACACCAATATTTGCGTCTAGAGCCTTTGCATTGAGGGCTATCTGAAAACGGCTGTGGCGCTGAAGTTGCCTGTGAATGTGGAGTTGGTGGCATGTGAAACCCGCATGTGGAGCCTTCGTTTGTGTGGGATGCTCACCAAGATTCATTTCAGTCCTAGTTACTCAAAGGGCACTAAGCATAGAGTGTGAAAACTGAGTTTCCTTGAGAGCTGCTTGGAAGCCTGATGGTGTGTGAAGTTAGTGAGCCAAATGGAGTTGTTCTGCCACAAGAACCACTCGGCTGATCCTTCTTCAATATGCCCTTCACCTACATGCAGTGTTTCCTTGATTGAATTAGCTCTCACACCAATATTTGCGTCTAGAGCCTTTGCATTGAGTGGTATCTGAAAACGGCTGTGGCGCTGAAGTTGCCTGAGAATGTTGAGTTGGTGGCATGTGAAACCCGCATGTGGAGCATTCGTTTGTGTGAAATGCTCACCAAGCTTCATTTCAGTCCTAGGTACTCAAAGGGCACTAAGCATAGAGTTTGAAAACTGAGTTTCCTTGAGAGCTGCTTGGAAGCCTGATGGTGTGTGAAGTTAGTGAGTCAAATGCAGTTGTTCTCCCACAAGAACCACTCGGCTGATCCTTCTTCAATATGCCCTTCACCAACATGCAGTGTTTCCTTGTTTGAATTAGCTCCCACACCAATATTTGCATCAAGAGCCTTTGCATTGAGGGCTATCTGAAAACGGCTGTGGCGCTGAAGTTGCCTGTGAATGTGGAGTTGGTGGCATGTGAAACCCGCATGTGGAGCATTCGTTTGTGTGGGATGCTCTACCAGGTTCATTCCTAGATAATGCACTCAAAGGGCACGAAGCATAGAGTGTGAAAACTGAGTTTCCTTGAGAGCTGCTTGGAAGCCTGATGGTGTGTGAAGTTAGTGAGCCAAATGGAGTTGTTCTCCCACAGGAACCACTCGGCTGATCCTTCTTCAATATGCCCTTCACCAACATGCAGTGTTTCCTTGACTGAATTATCTCTCACCAATATTTGCGTCTAGAGCCTTTGCATTGAGGGCTATCTGAAAACGGCTGTGGCGCTGAAGTTGCCTGTCAATGTGGAGTTGGTGGCATGTGAAACCCGCATGTGTAGCATTCGTTTGTGTGGGATGCTCTACCAGGTTCATTCCTAGATAATGCACTCAAAGGGCACTAAGCATAGAGTGTGAAAACTGAATTTCCTTGAGAGCTGCTTGGAAGCCTGATGGTGTGTGACGTTAGTGAGCCAAATGGAGTTGTTCTCCCACAAGAACCACTCAGCTGATCCTTCTTGAATATGCCCTTCACCAACATGCAGTGTTTCCTTGATTGAATTAGCTCTCACACCAATATTTGCGTCTAGAGCCTTTGCATTGAGGGCTATCTGAAAACGGCTGTGGCGCTGAAGTTGCCTGAGAATGTGGAGTTGGTGGCATGTGAAACCCGCATGTGGAGCATTCGTTTGTGTGGGATGCTCTACCAAGCTTCATTTCAGTCCAGGTACTCAAAGGGCACTAAGCATAGAGTGTGAAAACTGAGTTTCCTTGAGAGCTGCTTGGAAGCCTGATTGTGTGTGAAGTTAGTGAGTCAAATGCAGTTGTTCTCCCACAAGAACCACTCGGCTGATCCTTCTTCAATATGCCCTTCACCAACATGCAGTGTTTCCTTGTTTGAATTAGCTCCCACACCAATATTTGCATCTAGAGCCTTTGCATTGAGGGCTATCTGAAAACGGCTGTGGCGCTGAAGTTGCCTGTGAATGTGGAGTTGGTGGCATGTGAAACCCGCATGTGGAGCATTCGTTTGTGTGGGATGCTCTACCAGGTTCATTCCTAGATAATGCACTCAAAGGGCACTAAGCATAGAGTGTGAAAACTGAGTTTCCTTGAGAGCTGCTTGGAAGCCTGATGGTGTGTGAAGTTAGTGAGCCAAATGGAGTTGTTCTCCCACAAGAACCATTCGGCTGATCCTTCTTCAATATGCCCTTCACCAACATGCAGTGTTTCCTTGATTGAATTAGCTCTCACACCAATATTTGCGTCTAGAGCCTTTGCATTGAGGGCTATCTGAAAACGGCTGTGACGCTGAAGTTGCCTGTGAATGTTGAGTTGGTGGCATGTGAAACCCGCATGTGGAGCATTCGTTTGTGTGGGATGCTCTACCAGGTTCATTCCTAGATAATGCACTCAAAGGGCACTAAGCATAGAGTGTGGAAACTGAGTTTCCTTGAGAGCTGCTTGGAAGCCTGATGGTGTGTGAAGTTAGTGAGCCAAATGGAGTTGTTCTCCCACAAGAACCATTCCGCTGATCCTTCTTCAATATGCCCTTCACCAACATGCAGTGTTTCCTTGTTTGAATTAGCTCCCACACCAATATTTGCATCTAGAGCCTTTGCATTGAGGGCTATCTGAAAACGGCTGTGGCGCTGAAGTTGCCTGTCAATGTGGAGTTGCTGGCATGTGAAACCCGCATGTGGAGCATTCGTTTGTGTGGGATGCTCTACCAGGTTCATTCCTAGATAATGCACTCAAAGGGCACTAAGCATAGAGTGTGAAAACTGAGTTTCCTTGAGAGCTGCTTGGAAGCCTGATGGTGTGTGAAGTTAGTGAGCCAAATGGAGTTGTTCTCCCACAAGAACCACTCGGCTGATCCTTCTTCAATATGCCCTTCACCAACATGCAGTGTTTCCTTTATTGAATTATCTCCCACACCAATATTTGCGTCTAGAGCCTTTGCATTGAGGGCTATCTGAAAACGGCTGTGGCGCTGAAGTTGCCTGTGAATGTGGAGTTGGTGGCATGTGAAACCCGCATGTGGAGCATTCGTTTGTGTGGGATGCTCTACCAGGTTCATTCCTAGATAATGCACTCAAAGGGCACTAAGCATAGAGTGTGAAAACTGAGTTTCCTTCAGAGTTGCTTGGAAGCCTGATGGTGTGTGAAGTTAGTGAGCCAAATGCAGTTGTTCTCCCACAAGAACCACTCGGCTGATCCTTCTTCAATATGCCCTTCACCAACATGCAGTGTTTCCTTGATTGAATTATCCCCCACACCAATATTTGTGTCTAGAGCCTTTGCATTGAGGGCTATCTGAAAACGGCTGTGGCGCTGAAGTTGCCTGTCAATGTGGAGTTGGTGGCATGTGAAACCCGCATGTGGAGCATTCGTTTGTGTGGGATGCTCTACCAGGTTCATTCCTAGATAATGCACTCAAAGGGCACTAAGCATAGAGTGTGAAATCTGAGTTTCCTTGAGAGCTGCTTGGAAGCCTGATGGTGTGTGAAGTTAGTGAGCCAAATGGAGTTGTTCTCCCACAAGAACCACTCGGCTGATCCTTCTTCAATATGCCCTTCACCAACATGCAGTGTTTCCTTTATTGAATTATCTCCCACACCAATATTTGCGTCTAGAGCCTTTGCATTGAGGGCTATCTGAAAACGGCTGTGGCGCTGAAGTTGCCTGTGAATGTGGAGTTGGTGGCATGTGAAACCCGCATGTGGAGCATTCGTTTGTGTGGGATGCTCTACCAGGTTCATTCCTAGATAATGCACTCAAAGGGCACTAAGCATAGAGTGTGAAAACTGAGTTTCCTTGAGAGCTGCTTGGAAGCCTGATGGTGTGTGAAGTTAGTGAGTCAAATGGAGTTATTCTCCCACAAGAACCACTCGGCTGATCCTTCTTCAATATGCCCTTCACCAACATGCAGTGTTTCCTTGATTGAATTAGCTCTCACACCAATATTTGCGTCTAGAGCCTTTGCATTGAGGGCTATCTGAAAACAGCTGTGACGCTGAAGTTGCCTGTGAATGTGGAGTTGGTGGCATGTGAAACCCGCATGTGGAGCATTCGTTTGTGTGGGATGCTCACCAAGCTTCATGTCAGTCCTAGGTACTCAAAGGGCACTAAGCATAGAGTGTGAAAACTGAGTTTCCTTGAGAGCTGCTTGGAAGCCTGATGGTGTGCGAAGTTAGTGAGTCAAATGCAGTTGTTCTCCCACAAGAACCACTCGGCTGATCCTTCTTCAATATGCCCTTCACCAACATGCAGTGTTTCCTTGATTGAATTAGCTCTCACACCAATGTTTGCATCTAGAGCCTTTGCATTGAGGGCTATCTGAAAACGGCTGTGGCGCTGAAGTTGCCTGTGAATGTGGAGTTGGTGGCATGCGAAACCCGCATGTGGAGCATTCGTTTGTGTGGGGTGCTCACCAACCTTCATGTCAGTCCTAGGTACTCAAAGGGCACTAAGCATAGAGTGTGAAAACTGAGTTTCCTTGAGAGCTGCTTGGAAGCCTGATGGTGTGTGAAGTTAGTGAGTCAAATGCAGTTGTTCTCCCACAAGAACCACTCGGCTGATCCTTCTTCAATATGCCCTTCACCAACATGCAGTGTTTCCTTGATTGAATTATTCCCCACACCAATATTTGCGTCTAGAGCCTTTGCATTGAGGGCTATCTGAAAACAGCTGTGGCGCTGAAGTTGCCTGAGAATGTGGAGTTGGTGGCATGTGAAACCCGCATGTGGAGCATTCGTTTGTGTGGGATGCTCACCAAGCTTCATTTCAGTCCCAGGTACTCAAAGGGCACTAAGCATAGAGTGTGAAAACTGAGTTTCCTTGAGAGCTGCTTGGAAGCCTGATGGTGTGTGAAGTTAGTGAGCCAAATGGAGTTGTTCTCCCACAAGAACCACTCGGCTGATCCTTCTTCAATATGCCCTTCACCAACATGCAGTGTTTCCTTGTTTGAATTAGCTCCCACACCAATATTTGCATCTAGAGCCTTTGCATTGAGGGCTATTTGAAAACAGCTGTGGCGCTGAAGTTGCCTGTCAATGTGGAGTTGCTGACATGTGAAACCCGCATGTGGAGCATTCGTTTGTGTGGGATGCTCTACCAGGTTCATTCCTAGATAATGCACTCAAAGGGCACTAAGCATAGAGTGTGAAAACTGAGTTTCCTTGAGAGCTGCTTGGAAGCCTGATGGTGTGTGAAGTTAGTGAGCCAAATGGAGTTGTTCTCCCACAAGAACCACTCGGCTGATCCTTCTTCAATATGCCCTTCACCAACATGCAGTGTTTCCTTGATTGAATTATCTCCCACACCAATATTTGCGTCTAGAGCCTTTGCATTGAGGGCTATCTGAAAACGGCTGTGGCACTGAAGTTGCCTGTCAATGTGGAGTTGGTGGCATGTGAAACCCGCATGTGGAGCATTAGTTTGTGTGGGATGCTCTACCAGGTTCATTCCTAGATAATGCACTCAAAGGGCACTAAGCATAGAGTGTGAAAACTGAGTTTCCTTGAGAGCTGCTTGGAAGCCTGATGGTGTGTGAAGTTAGTGAGCCAAATGGAGTTATTCTCCCACAAGAACCACTCGGCTGATCCTTCTTCAATATGCCCTTCACCAACATGCAGTGTTTCCTTGATTGAATTAGCTCTCACACCAATATTTGCGTCTAGAGCCTTTCCATTGAGGGCTATCTGAAAACGGCTGTGGCGCTGATGTTGCCTGAGAATGTTGAGTTGGTGGCATGTGAAACCCGCATGTATAGCTTTCGTTTGTGTGGGATGTTCTACCAGGTTCATTCCTAGATAATGCACTCCAAGGGCACTAAGCATAGAGTGTGAAAACTGAGTTTCCTTGAGAGCTGCTTGGAAGCCTGATGGTGTGTGAAGTTAGTGAGCCAAATGGAGTTATTCTCCCACAGGAACCACTCGGCTGATCCTTCTTCAATATGCCCTTCACCAACATGCAGTGTTTCCTTGATTGAATTAGCTCTCACACCAATATTTGCGTCTAGAGCCTTTGCATTGAGGGCTATCTGAAAACAGCTGTGACGCTGAAGTTGCCTGTGAATGTGGAGTTGGTGGCATGTGACACCCGCATGTGGAGCATTCTTTTGTGTTGGATGCTCACCAAGCTTCATTTCAGTCCTAGGTACTCAAAGGGCACTAAGCATAGAGTGTGAAAACTGAGTTTCCTTGAGAGCTGCTTGGAAGCCTGATGGTGTGTGAAGTTAGTGAGTCAAATGCTGTTGTTCTCCCACAAGAACCACTCGGCTGATCCTTCTTCAATATGCCCTTCACCACCATGCAGTGTTTCCTTGATTGAATTATCCCCCACACCAATATTTGCGTCTAGAGCCTTTGCATTGAGGGCTATCTGAAAACGGCTGTGGCGCTGAAGTTGCCTGAGAATGTGTAGTTGGTGGCATGTGAAACCCGCATGTGGAGCATTCGTTTGTGTGGGATGCTCACCAAGCTTCATTTCAGTCCTAGGTACTCAAAGGGCACTAAGCATAGAGTGTGGAAACTGAGTTTCCTTGAGAGCTGCTTGGAAGCCTGATGGTGTGTGAAGTTAGTGAGCCAAATGGAGTTGTTCTCCCACAAGAACCACTCGGCTGATCCTTCTTCAATATGCCCTTCACCAACATGCAGTGTTTCCTTGATTGAATTAGCTCTCACACCAATATTTGCGTCTAGAGCCTTTGCATTGAGGGCTATCTGAAAACAGCTGTGGTGCTGAAGTTGCCTGTGAATGTGGAGTTGGTGGGATGTGAAACCCGCATGTGGAGCATTCGTTTGTGTGGGATGCTCACCAAGCTTCATGTCAGTCCTAGGTACTCAAAGGGCACTAAGCATAGAGTGTGAAAACTGAGTTTCCTTGAGAGCTGCTTGGAAGCCTGATGGTGTGTGAAGTTAGTGAGCCAAATGGAGTTGTTCTCCCACAAGAACCACTCGGCTGATCCTTCTTCAATATGCCCTTCACCAACATGCAGTGTTTCCTTGATTGAATTAGCTCTCACACCAATATTTGCGTCTAGAGCCTTTGCATTGAGGGCTATCTGAAAGCGGCTGTGGCGCTGAAGTTGCCTGAGAATGTGGAGTTGGTGGCATGTGAAACCCGCATGTGGAGCATTCGTTTGTGTGGGATGCTCTACCAGGTTCATTCCTAGATAATGCACTCAAAGGGCACTAAGCATAGAGTGTGAAAACTGAGTTTCCTTGAGAGCTGCTTGGAAGCCTGATGGTGTGTGAAGTTAGTGAGTCAAATGAAGTTGTGCTCCCACAAGAACCACTCAGCTGATCCTTCTTCAATATGCCCTTCACCAACATGCAGTGTTTCCTTGATTGAATTATCCCCCACACCAATATTTGCGTCTAGAGCCTTTGCATTGAGGGCTATCTGAAAATGGCTGTGGCGCTGAAGTTGCCTGTGAATGTGGAGTTGGTGGCATGTGAAACCCGCATGTGGAGCATTCGTTTATGTGGGATGCTCTACCAGGTTCATTCCTAGATAATGCACTCAAAGGGCACTAAGCATAGAGTGTGAAAACTGAGTTTCCTTGAGAGCTGCTTGGAAGCCTGATGGTGTGTGAAGTTAGTGAGCCAAATGGAGTTGTTCTGCCACAAGAACCACTCGGCTGATCCTTCTTCAATATGCCCTTCACCAACATGCAGTGTTTCCTTGATTGAATTAACTCTCACACCAATATTTGCATCTAGAGCCTTTGCATTGAGGGCTATCTGAAAACGCCTGTGGCGCTGAAGTTGCCTGAGAATGTGGAGTTGGTGGCATGTGAAACCCGCAATTGGAGCATTCGTTTGTGTGAGATGCTCTACCAGGTTCATTCCTAGATAATGCACTCAAAGGGCACTAAGCATAGAGTGTGAAAACTGAGTTTCCTTGAGAGCTACTTGGAAGCCTGATGGTGTGCGAAGTTAGTGAGTCAAATGCAGTTGTTCTCCCACAAGAACCACTCGGCTGATCCTTCTTCAATATGCCCCTCAGCAACATGCAGTGTTTCCTTGATTGAATTATCCCCCACACCAATATTTGCGTCTAGAGCCTTTGCATTGAGGGCTATCTGAAAACGGCTGTGGTGCTGAAGTTGCCTGAGAATGTTGAGTTGGTGGCATGTGAAACCCGCATGTGGAGCATTCATTTGTGTGGGATGCTCACCAAGCTTCATGTCAGTCCTAGGTACTCAAAGGGCACTAAGCACAGAGTGTGAAAACTGAGTTTCCTTGAGAGCTGCTTGGAAGCCTGATGGTGTGTGAAGTTAGTGATACAAAAGGAGTTGTTCCCCCACAAGAACCATTCGGTTGATCCTTCTTCAATATGCCCTTCACCAACATGCAGTGTTTCCTTGATTGAATTAGCTCTCACACCAATATTTGCGTCTAGAGCCTTTGCATTGAGGGCTATCTGAAAACAGCTGTGGTGCTGAAGTTGCCTGTGAATGTGGAGTTGGTGGCATGTGAAACCCCCATGTGGAGCATTCGTTTTTTGTGGGATGCTCACCAAGCTTCATGTCAGTCCTAGGTACTCAAAGGGCACTAAGCATAGAGTGTGAAAACTGAGTTTCCTTGAGAGCTGCTTGGAAGCCTGATGGTGTGTGAAGTTAGTGAGCCAAATGGAGTTGTGCTCCCCCAAGAACCACTCGGCTGATCCTTCTTCAATATGCCCTTCAGCAACATGCAGTGTTTCCTTGATTGAATTATCCCCCACACCAATATTTGCGTCTAGAGCCTTTGCATTGAGGGCTATCTGAAAACGGCTGTGGCGCTGAAGTTGCCTGTGAATGTGGAGTTGGTGGCATGTGAAACCCGCATGTGGAGCATTCGTTTGTGTGGGATGCTCTACCAGGTTCATTCCTAGATAATGCACTCAAAGGGCACTAAGCATAGAGTGTGAGAACTGAGTTTCCTTTAGAGCTGCTTGGAAGCCTGATGGTGTGTGAAGTTAGTGAGCCAAATGGAGTTGTTCTCCCACAAGAACTACTCGGCTGATCCTTCTTCAATATGCCCCTCAGCAACATGCAGTGTTTCCTTGATTGAATTATCCCCCACACCAATATTTGCGTCTAGAGCCTTTGCATTGAGGTCTATCTGAAAACGGCTGTGGCGCTGAAGTTGCCTGAGAATGTTGAGTTGGTGGCATGTGAAACCCGCATGTGGAGCATTCGTTTGTGTGGGATGCTCTACCAGGTTCATTCCTAGATAATGCACTCAAAGGGCACTAAGCATAGGAGTGTGAAAACTGAGTTTCCTTGAGAGCTGCTTGGAAGCCTGATGCTGTGTGAAGTTAGTGAGTTCAAATGGAGTTATTCTCCCACAAGAACCACTCGGCTGATCCTTCTTCAATATGCCCTTCACCAACATGCAGTGTTTCCTTTATTGAATTATCTCCCACACCAATATTTGCGTCTAGAGCCTTTGCATTGAGGGCTATCTGAAAACGGCTGTGGCGCTGAAGTTGCGTGAGAATGTGGAGTTGGTGGCATGTGAAACCCGCATGTGGAGCATTCGTTTGTGTGCGATGCTCTACCAGGTTCATTCCTAGATAATGCACTCAAAGGGCACTAAGCATAGAGTGTGAAATCTGAGTTTCCTTGAGAGCTGCTTGGAAGCCTGATGGTGTGTGAAGTTAGTGAGCCAAATGGAGTTGTTCTCCCACAAGAACCACTCGGCTGATCCTTCTTCAATATGCCCTTCAGCAACATGCAGTGTTTCCTTGATTGAATTATCCCCCACACCAATATTTGCGTCTAGAGCCTTTGCATTGAGGGCTATCTGAAAAAGGCTGTGGCGCTGAAGTTGCCTGTCAATGTGGAGTTGGTGGCATGTGAAACCCGCATGTGGAGCATTCGTTTGTGTGGGATGCTCTACCAGGTTCATTCCTAGATAATGCACTCAAAGGGCACTAAGCATAGAGTGTGAAAACTGAGTTTCCTTGAGAGCTGCTTGGAAGCCTGATGGTGTGTGAAGTTAGTGAGCCAAATAGAGTTGTTCTCCCACAAGAACCATTCGGCTGATCCTTCTTCAATATGCCCTTCACCAACATGCAGTGTTTCCTTGATTGAATTAACTCTCACACCAATATTTGCGTCTAGAGCCTTTGCATTGAGGGCTATCTGAAAACGGCTGTGGCGCTGAAGTTGCCTGTGAATGTGGAGTTGGTGGCATGTGAAACCCGCATGTGGAGCATTCGTTTGTGTGGGATTCTCACCAAGCTTCATTTCAGTCCTAGGTACTCAAAGGGCACTAAGCATAGAGTGTGAAAACTGAGTTTCCTTGAGAGCTGCTTGGAAGCCTGATGGTGTGTTAAGTTAGTGAGCCAAATGGAGTTGTTCTCCCACAAGAACCACTCGGCTGATCCTTCTTCAATATGCCCTTCACCAACATGCAGTGTTTCCTTGATTGAATTAGCTCTCACACCAATATTTGCGTCTAGAGCCTTTGCATTGAGGGCTATCTGAAAAAGGCTGTGGCGCTGAAGTTGCGTGTGAATGTGGAGTTGGTGGCATGTGAAACCCGCATGTGGAGCATTCGTTTGTGTGGGATGCTCTACCAGGTTCATTCCTAGATAATGCACTCAAAGGGCACTAAGCATAGAGTGTGAAATCTGAGTTTCCTTGAGAGCTGCATGGAAGCCTGATGGTGTGTGAAGTTAGTGAGTCAAATGCAGTTGTTCTCCCACAAGAACCACTCGGCTGATCCTTCTTCAATATGCCCTTCACCAACATGCAGTGTTTCCTTGATTGAATTATCCCCCACACCAATATTTGTGTCTAGAGCCTTTGCATTGAGGGCTATCTGAAAACGGCTGTGGCGCTGAAGTTGCCTGTGAAAGTGGAGTTGGTGGCATGTGAAACCCGCATGTGGAGCATTCGTTTGTGTGGGATGCTCTACCAGGTTCATTCCTAGATAATGCACTCAAAGGGCACTAAGCATAGAGTGTGAAATCTGAGTTTCCTTGAGAGCTGCTTGGAAGCCTGATGGTGTGTGAAGTTAGTGAGCCAAATAGAGTTGTTCTCCCACAAGAACCACTCGGCTGATCCTTCTTCAATATGCCCCTCAGCAACATGCAGTGTTTCCTTGATTGAATTATCCCCCACACCAATATTTGCGTCTAGAGCCTTTGCATTGAGGGCTATCTGAAAACGGCTGTGGTGCTGAAGTTGCCTGAGAATGTTGAGTTGGTGGCATGTGAAACCCGCATGTGGAGCATTCATTTGTGTGGGATGCTCACCAAGCTTCATGTCAGTCCTAGGTACTCAAAGGGCACTAAGCATAGAGTGTGAAAACTGAGTTTCCTTGAGAGCTGCTTGGAAGCCTGATGGTGTGTGAAGTTAGTGATACAAAAGGAGTTGTTCCCCCACAAGAACCATTCGGTTGATCCTTCTTCAATATGCCCTTCACCAACATGCAGTGTTTCCTTGATTGAATTAGCTCTTACACCAATATTTGCGTCTAGAGCCTTTGCATTGAGGGCTATCTGAAAACAGCTTTGGTGCTGAAGTTGCCTGTGAATGTGGAGTTGGTGGCATGTGAAACCCCCATGTGGAGCATTCGTTTGTGTGGGATGCTCACCAAGCTTCATGTCAGTCCTAGGTACTCAAAGGGCACAAAGCATAGAGTGTGAAAACTGAGTTTCCTTGAGAGCTGCTTGGAAGCCTGATGGTGTGTGAAGTTAGTGAGCCAAATGGAGTTGTGCTCCCACAAGAACCACTCGGCTGATCCTTCTTCAATATGCCCTTCAGCAACATGCAGTGTTTCCTTGATTGAATTATCCCCCACACCAATATTTGCGTCTAGAGCCTTTGCATTGAGGGCTATCTGAAAACGGCTGTGGCGCTGAAGTTGCCTGTCAATGTGGAGTTGGTGGCATGTGAAACCCGCATGTGGAGCATTCGTTTGTGTGGGATGCTCTACCAGGTTCATTCCTAGATAATGCACTCAAAGGGCACTAAGCATAGAGTGTGAAAACTGAGTTTCCTTGAGAGCTGCTTGGAAGCCTGATGGTGTGTGAAGTTAGTGAGCCAAATAGAGTTGTTCTCCCACAAGAACCATTCGGCTGATCCTTCTTCAATATGCCCTTCACCAACATGCAGTGTTTCCTTGATTGAATTAACTCTCACACCAATATTTGCATCTAGAGCCTTTGCATTGAGGGCTATCTGAAAACGGCTGTGGCGCTGAAGTTGCCTGTGAATGTGGAGTTGGTGGCATGTGAAACCCGCATGTGGAGCATTCGTTTGTGTGGGATTCTCACCAAGCTTCATTTCAGTCCTAGGTACTCAAAGGGCACTAAGCATAGAGTGTGAAAACTGAGTTTCCTTGAGAGCTGCTTGGAAGCCTGATGGTGTGTGAAGTTAGTGAGCCAAATGGAGTTGTTCTCCCACAAGAACCACTCGGCTGATCCTTCTTCAATATGCCCTTCACCAACATGCAGTGTTTCCTTGATTGAATTAGCTCTCACACCAATATTTGCATCTAGAGCCTTTGCATTGAGGGCTATCTGAAAACGGCTGTGGCGCTGAAGTTGCCTGTCAATGTGGAGTTGGTGGCATGTGAAACCCGCATGTGGAGCATTCGTTTGTGTGGGATGCTCTACCAGGTTCATTCCTAGATAATGCACTCAAAGGGCACTAAGCATAGAGTGTGAAAACTGAGTTTCCTTGAGAGCTGCTTGGAAGCCTGATGGTGTGTGAAGTTAGTGAGTCAAATGGAGTTGTTCTCCCACAAGAACCACTCGGCTGATCCTTCTTCAATATGCCCTTCACCAACATGCAGTGTTTCCTTGATTGAATTATCCCCCACACTAATATTTGCGTCTAGAGCCTTTGCATTGAGGGCTATTTGAAAACGCTGTGGCGCTGAAGTTGCCTGTGAATGTGGAGTTGGTGGCATGTGAAACCCGCATGTGGAGCATTCGTTGTGTGGGATGCTCTACCAGGTTCATTCCTAGATAATGCACTCAAAGGGCACTAAGCATAGAGTGTGAAATCTGAGTTTCCTTGAGAGCTGCTTGGAAGCCTGATGGTGTGTGAAGTTAGTGAGCCAAATGGAGTTGTGCTCCCCCAAGAACCACTCGGCTGATCCTTCTTCAATATGCCCTTCAGCAACATGCAGTGTTTCCTTGATTGAATTATCCCCCACACCAATATTTGCGTCTAGAGCCTTTGCATTGAGGGCTATCTGAAAACGGCTGTGGCGCTGAAGTTGCCTGTCAATGTGGAGTTGGTGGCATGTGAAACCCGCATGTGGAGCATTCGTTTGTGTGGGATGCTCTACCAGGTTCATTCCTAGATAATGCACTCAAAGGGCACTAAGCATAGAGTGTGAAAACTGAGTTACCTTGAGAGCTGCTTGGAAGCCTGATGGTGTGTGAAGTTAGTGAGCCAAATAGAGTTGTTCTCCCACAAGAACCATTCGGCTGATCCTTCTTCAATATGCCCTTCACCAACATGCAGTGTTTCCTTGATTGAATTAACTCTCACACCAATATTTGCGTCTAGAGCCTTTGCATTGAGGGCTATCTGAAAACGGCTGTGACGCTGAAGTTGCCTGTGAATGTGGAGTTGGTGGCATGTGAAACCCGCATGTGGAGCATTCGTTTGTGTGGGATTCTCACCAAGCTTCATTTCAGTCCTAGGTACTCAAAGGGCACTAAGCATAGAGTGTGAAAACTGAGTTTCCTTGAGAGCTGCTTGGAAGCCTGATGGTGTGTGAAGTTAGTGAGCCAAATGGAGTTGTTCTCCCACAAGAACCACTCGGCTGATCCTTCTTCAATATGCCCTTCACCAACATGCAGTGTTTCCTTGATTGAATTAGCTCTCACACCAATATTTGCGTCTAGAGCCTTTGCATTGAGGGCTATCTGAAAAAGGCTGTGGCACTGAAGTTGCCTGTGAATGTGGAGTTGGTGGCATGTGAAACCCGCATGTGGAGCATTCGTTTGTGTGGGATGCTCTACCAGGTTCATTCCTAGATAATGCACTCAAAGGGCACTAAGCATAGAGTGTGAAAACTGAGTTTCCTTGAGAGCTGCTTGGAAGCCTGATGGTGTGTGAAGTTAGTGAGTCAAATGGAGTTGTTCTCCCACAAGAACCACTCGGCTGATCCTTCTTCAATATGCCCTTCACCAACATGCAGTGTTTCCTTGATTGAATTATCCCCCACACCAATATTTGCGTCTAGAGCCTTTGCATTGAGGGCTATCTGAAAACGCTGTGGCGCTGAAGTTGCGTGTGAATGTGGAGTTGGTGGCATGTGAAACCCGCATGTGGAGCATTCGTTTGTGTGGGATGCTCTACCAGGTTCATTCCTAGATAATGCACTCAAAGGGCACTAAGCATAGAGTGTGAAATCTGAGTTTCCTTGAGAGCTGCTTGGAAGCCTGATGGTGTGTGAAGTTAGTGAGTCAAATGCAGTTGTTCTCCCACAAGAACCACTCGGCTGATCCTTCTTCAATATGCCCTTCACCAACATGCAGTGTTTCCTTGATTGAATTATCCCCCACAACAATATTTGTGTCTAGAGCCTTTGCATTGAGGGCTATCTGAAAACGGCTGTGGCGCTGAAGTTGCCTGTGAATGTGGAGTTGGTGGCATGTGAAACCCGCATGTGGAGCATTCGTTTGTGTGGGATGCTCTACCAGGTTCATTCCTAGATAATGCACTCAAAGGGCACTAAGCATAGAGTGTGAAATCTGAGTTTCCTTGAGAGCTGCTTGGAAGCCTGATGGTGTGTGAAGTTAGTGAGCCAAATAGAGTTGTTCTCCCACAAGAACCACTCGGCTGATCCTTCTTCAATATGCCCTTCACCAACATGCAGTGTTTCCTTGATTGAATTAGCTCTCACACCAATATTTGCGTCTAGAGCCTTTGCATTGAGGGCTATCTGAAAACGGCTGTGGCGCTGAAGTTGCCTGTCAATGTGGAGTTGGTGGCATGTGAAACCCGCATGTGGAGCATTCGTTTGTGTGGGATTCTCACCAAGCTTCATTTCAGTCCTAGGTACTCAAAGGGCACTAAGCATAGAGTGTGAAAACTGAGTTTCCTTGAGAGCTGCTTGGAAGCCTGATGGTGTGTGAAGTTAGTGAGCCAAATGGAGTTGTTCTCCCACAAGAACCACTCGGCTGATCCTTCTTCAATATGCCCTTCACCAACATGCAGTTTTTCCTTGATTGAATTAGCTCTCACACCAATATTTGCGTCTAGAGCCTTTGCATTGAGGGCTATCTGAAAACGGCTGTGGCGCTGAAGTTGCCTGTGAATGTGGAGTTGGTGGCATGTGAAACCCGCATGTGGAGCATTCGTTTGTGTGGGATGATCTACCAGGTTCATTCCTAGATAATGCACTCAAACGGCACTAAGCATAGAGTGTGAAAACTGAGTTTCCTTGAGAGCCGCTTGGAAGCCTGATGGTGTGTGAAGTTAGTGAGCCAAATGGAGTTGTTCTCCCACAAGAACCACTCGGCTGATCCTTCTTCAATATGCCCTTCACCAACATGCAGTGTTTCCTTGATTGAATTATCCCCCACACCAATATTTGCGTCTAGAGCCTTTGCATTGAGGGCTATCTGAAAACGGCTGTGGCGCTGAAGTTGCCTGTGAATGTGGAGTTGGTGGCATGTGAAACCCGCATGTGGAGCATTCGTTTGTGTGGGATGCTCTACCAGGTTCATTCCTAGATAATGCACTCAAAGGGCACTAAGCATAGAGTGTGAAAACTGAGTTTCCTTGAGAGTTGCTTGGAAGCCTGATGGTGTGTGAAGTTAGTGAGTCAAATGCAGTTGTTCTGCCACAAGAACCACTCGGCTGATCCTTCTTGAATATGCCCCTCAGCAACATGCAGTGTTTCCTTGATTGAATTATCCCCCACACCAATATTTGCGTCTAGAGCCTTTGCATTGAGGGCTATCTGAAAACGGCTGTGGCGCTGAAGTTGCCTGTCAATGTGGAGTTGGTGGCATGTGAAACCCGCATATGGAGCATTCGTTTGTGTGGGATGCTCTACCAGGTTCATTCCTAGATAATGCACTGAAAGGGCACTAAGCATAGAGTGTGAAATCTGAGTTTCCTTGAGAGCTGCTTCGAAGCCTGAAGGTGTGTGAAATTAGTGAGCCAAATAGAGTTGTTCTCCCACAAGAACCATTTGGCTGATCCTTCTTCAATATGCCCTTCACCAACATGCAGTGTTTCCTTGATTGAATTAGCTCTCACACCAATATTTGCGTCTAGAGCCTTTGCATTGAGGGCTATCTGAAAACGGCTGTGGCGCTGAAGTTGCCTGTGAATGTGGAGTTGGTGGCATGTGAAACCCGCATGTGGAGCATTCGTTTGGGTGGGATGATCACCAAGATTCATTTCAGTCCTAGGTCCTCAAAGGGCACTAAGCATAGAGTGTGAAAACTGAGTTTCCTTGAGAGCTGCTTGGAAGCCTGATGGTGTGTGAAGTTAGTGAGCCAAATGGAGTTGTTCTGCCACAAGACCCACTCGGCTGATCCTTCTTCAATATGCCCTTCACCAACATGCAGTGTTTCCTTGATTGAATTAGCTCTCACACCAATATTTGCGTCTAGAGCCTTTGCATTGAGGGCTATCTGAAAACGGCTGTGGCGCTGAAGTTGCCTGTGAATGTGGAGTTGGTGGCATGTGAAACCCGCATGTGGAGCATTCGTTTGTGTGGGATGCTCACCAAGCTTCATGTCAGTCCTAGGTACTCAAAGGGCACTAAGCATAGAGTGTGAAAACTGAGTTTCCTTGAGAGCTGCTTGGAAGCCTGATGGTGTGTGAAGTTAGTGAGCCAAATGGAGTTGTTCTCCCACAAGAACCACTCGGGTGATCCTTCTTCAATATGCCCTTCACCAACATGCAGTGTTTCCTTGACTGAATTATCTCTCACCAATATTTGCGTGTAGAGCCTTTGCATTGAGGGCTATCTGAAAACGACTGTGGCGCTGAAGTTGCCTGTCAATGTGGAGTTGGTGGCATGTGAAACCCGCATGTGGAGCATTCGTTTGGGTGGGATGCTCTACCAGGTTCATTCCTAGATAATGCACTCAAAGGGCACTAAGCATAGAATGTGAAAACTGAGTTTCCTTGAGAGCTGCTTGGAAGCCTGATGGTGTGTGACGTTAGTGAGCCAAATGCACTTGTTCTCCCACAAGAACCACTCAGCTGATCCTTCTTCAATATGCCCTTCACCAACATGCAGTGTTTCCTTGATTGAATTAGCTCTCACACCAATATTTCCGTCTAGAGCCTTTGCATTGAGGGCTAAGTGAAAACAGCTGTGGCGCTGAAGTTGCCTGAGAATGTGGAGTTGGTGGCATGTGAAACCCGCATGTGGAGCATTCGTTTGTGTGAAATGCTCACCAAGCTTCATGTCAATCCTAGGTACTCAAAGGGCACTAAGCGTAGAGTGTGAAAACTGAGTTTCCTTGAGAGCTGCTTGGAAGCCTGATGGTGTGTGAAGTTAGTGAGCCAAATGGAGTTGTTCTCCCACAAGAACCACTCGGCTGATCCTTCTTCAATATGCCCTTCAGCAACATGCAGTGTTTCCTTGATTGAATTATCCCCCACACCAATATTTGCGTCTAGACCCTTTCCATTGAGGGCTATCTGAAAACGGCTGTGGCGCTTAAGTTGCGTGAGAATGTTGAGTTGGTGGCATGTGAAACCCGCATGTATAGCTTTCGTTTGTGTGGGATGCTCTACCAGGTTCATTCCTAGATAATGCACTCAAAGGGCACTAAGCATAGAGTGTGAAAACTGAGTTTCCTTGAGAGCTGCTTGGAAGCCTGATGGTGTGTGAAGTTAGTGAGCCAAATGGAGTTGTTCTCCCACAAGAACCACTCGGCTGATCCTTCTTCAATATGCCCTTCACCAACATGCAGTGTTTCCTTGATTGAATTAGCTCTCACACCAATATTTGCGTCTAGAGCCTTTGCATTGAGGGCTATCTGAAAACGGCTGTGGCGCTGAAGTTGCCTGTGAATGTGGAGTTGGTGGCATGTGAAACCCGCATGTGGAGCATTCGTTTGGGTGGGATGATCACCAAGATTCATTTCAGTCCTAGGTCCTCAAAGGGCACTAAGCATAGAGTGTGAAAACTGAGTTTCCTTGAGAGCTGCTTGGAAGCCTGATGGTGTGTGAAGTTAGTGAGCCAAATGGAGTTGTTCTGCCACAAGACCCACTCGGCTGATCCTTCTTCAATATGCCCTTCACCAACATGCAGTGTTTCCTTGATTGAATTAGCTCTCACACCAATATTTGCGTCTAGAGCCTTTGCATTGAGGGCTATCTGAAAACGGCTGTGGCGCTGAAGTTGCCTGTGAATGTGGAATTGGTGGCATGTGAAACCCGCATGTGGAGCATTCGTTTGTGTGGGATGCTCACCAAGCTTCATGTCAGTCCTAGGTACTCAAAGGGCACTAAGCATAGAGTGTGAAAACTGAGTTTCCTTGAGAGCTGCTTGGAAGCCTGATGGTGTGTGAAGTTAGTGAGCCAAATGGAGTTGTTCTCCCACAAGAACCACTCGGGTGATCCTTCTTCAATATGCCCTTCACCAACATGCAGTGTTTCCTTGACTGAATTATCTCTCACCAATATTTGCGTGTAGAGCCTTTGCATTGAGGGCTATCTGAAAACGACTGTGGCGCTGAAGTTGCCTGTCAATGTGGAGTTGGTGGCATGTGAAACCCGCATGTGGAGCATTCGTTTGGGTGGGATGCTCTACCAGGTTCATTCCTAGATAATGCACTCAAAGGGCACTAAGCATAGAATGTGAAAACTGAGTTTCCTTGAGAGCTGCTTGGAAGCCTGATGGTGTGTGACGTTAGTGAGCCAAATGCACTTGTTCTCCCACAAGAACCACTCAGCTGATCCTTCTTCAATATGCCCTTCACCAACATGCAGTGTTTCCTTGATTGAATTAGCTCTCACACCAATATTTCCGTCTAGAGCCTTTGCATTGAGGGCTAAGTGAAAACAGCTGTGGCGCTGAAGTTGCCTGAGAATGTGGAGTTGGTGGCATGTGAAACCCGCATGTGGAGCATTCGTTTGTGTGAAATGCTCACCAAGCTTCATGTCAATCCTAGGTACTCAAAGGGCACTAAGCGTAGAGTGTGAAAACTGAGTTTCCTTGAGAGCTGCTTGGAAGCCTGATGGTGTGTGAAGTTAGTGAGCCAAATGGAGTTGTTCTCCCACAAGAACCACTCGGCTGATCCTTCTTCAATATGCCCTTCAGCAACATGCAGTGTTTCCTTGATTGAATTATCCCCCACACCAATATTTGCGTCTAGACCCTTTCCATTGAGGGCTATCTGAAAACGGCTGTGGCGCTTAAGTTGCGTGAGAATGTTGAGTTGGTGGCATGTGAAACCCGCATGTATAGCTTTCGTTTGTGTGGGATGCTCTACCAGGTTCATTCCTAGATAATGCACTCAAAGGGCACTAAGCATAGAGTGTGAAAACTGAGTTTCCTTGAGAGCTGCTTGGAAGCCTGATGGTGTGTGAAGTTAGTGAGCCAAATGGAGTTGTTCTCCCACAAGAACCACTCGGCTGATCCTTCTTCAATATGCCCTTCACCAACATGCAGTGTTTCCTTGACTGAATTATCTCTCACCAATATTTGCGTCTAGAGCCTTTGCATTGAGGGCTATCTGAAAACGGCAGTGGCGCTGAAGTTGCCTGTGAATGTGGAGTTGGTGGCATGTGAAACCCGCATGTGGAGCATTCGTTTGGGTGGGATGCTCTACCAGGTTCATTCCTAGATAATGCACTCAAAGGGCACTAAGCATAGAGTGTGAAAACTGAGTTTCCTTGAGAGCTGCTTGGAAGCCTGATGGTGTGTGACGTTAGTGAGCCAAATGGAGTTGTTCTCCCACAAGAACCACTCAGCTGATCCTTCTTCAATATGCCCTTCACCAACATGCAGTGTTTCCTTGATTGAATTAGCTCTCACACCAATATATGCGTCTAGAGCCTTTGCATTGAGGGCTATGCTATCTGAAAACGGCTGTGGCGCTGAAGTTGCCTGAGAATGTGGAGTTGGTAGCATGTGAAACCAGCATGTGGAGCATTCGTTTGTGTGGAATGCTCACCAAGCTTCATTTCAGTCCCAGGTAGTCAAAGGGCACTAAGCATAGAGTGTGAAAACTGAGTTTCCTTGAGAGCTGCTTGGAAGCCTGATGGTGTGTGAAGTTAGTGAGCCAAATGGAGTTGTTCTCCCACAAGAACCACTCGGCTGATCCTTCTTCAATATGCCCTTCACCAACATGCAGTGTTTCCTTTATTGAATTATCTCCCACACCAATATTTGCGTCTAGAGCCTTTGCATTGAGGGCTATCTGAAAACGGCTGTGGCGCTGAAGTTGCCTGTGAATGTGGAGTTGGTGGCATGTGAAACCAGCATGTGGAGCATTCGTTTGTGTGGGATGCTCTACCAGGTTCATTCCTAGATAATGCACTCAAAGGGCACTAAGCATAGAGTGTGAAAACTGAGTTTCCTTGAGAGCTGCTTGGAAGCCTGATGGTGTGTGAAGTTAGTGAGCCAAATGGAGTTGTTCTCCCACAAGAACCATTCGGCTGATCCTTCTTCAATATGCCCTTCACCAACATGCAGTGTTTCCTTGATTGAATTAGCTCTCACACCAATATTTGCGTCTAGAGCCTTTGCATTGAGGGCTATCTGAAAACAGCTGTGGCGCTGAAGTTGCCTGTGAATGTGGAGTTGGTGGCATGTGAAACCCGCATGTGGAGCATTCGTTTGTGTGGGATGCTCTACCAGGTTCATTCCTAGATAATGCACTCAAAGGGCACTAAGCATAGAGTGTGAAAACTGAGTTTCCTTGAGAGCTGCTTGGAAGCCTGATGGTGTGTGAAGTTAGTGAGCCAAATGGAGTTGTTCTCCCACAAGAACCACTCGGCTGATCCTTCTTCAATATGCTCTTCACCAACATGCAGTGTTTCCTTGACTGAATTATCTCTCACCAATATTTGCGTCTAGAGCCTTTGCATTGAGGGCTATCTGAAAACGGCAGTGGCGCTGAAGTTGCCTGTGAATGTGGAGTTGGTGGCATGTGAAACCCGCATGTGGAGCATTCGTTTGGGTGGGATGCTCTACCAGGTTCATTCCTAGATAATGCACTCAAAGGGCACTAAGCATAGAGTGTGAAAACTGAGTTTCCTTGAGAGCTGCTTGGAAGCCTGATGGTGTGTGACGTTAGTGAGCAAAATGGAGTTGTTCTCCAACAAGAACCACTCAGCTGATCCTTCTTCAATATGCCCTTCACCAACATGCAGTGTTTCCTTGATTGAATTAGCTCTCACACCAATATTTGCGTCTAGAGCCTTTGCATTGAGGGCTATCTGAAAACGGCTGTGGCGCTGAAGTTGCCTGAGAATGTGGAGTTGGTGGCATGTGAAACCCGCATGTGGAGCATTCGTTTGTGTGGGATGCTCACCAAGCTTCATTTCAGTCCCAGGTAGTCAAAGGGCACTAAGCATAGAGTGTGAAAACTGAGTTTCCTTGAGAGCTGCTTGGAAGCCTGATGGTGTGTGAAGTTAGTGAGCCAAATGGAGTTGTTCTCCCACAAGAACCATTCGGCTGATCCTTCTTCAATATGCCCTTCACCAACATGCAGTGTTTCCTTGATTGAATTAGCTCTCACACCAATATTTGCGTCTAGAGCCTTTGCATTGAGGGCTATCTGAAAACGGCTGTGGCGCTGAAGTTGCCTGAGAATGTTGAGTTGGTGGCATGTGAAACCCGCATGTATAGCTTTCGTTTGTGTGGGATGCTCTACCAGGTTCATTCCTAGATAATGCACTCAAAGGGCACTAAGCATAGAGTGTGAAAACTGAGTTTCCTTGAGAGCTGCTTGGAAGCCTGATGGTGTGTGAAGTTAGTGAGTCCAAATGGAGTTATTCTCCCACAAGATCCACTCGGCTGATCCTTCTTCAATATGCCCTTCACCAACATGCAGTGTTTCCTTGATTGAATTAGCTCTCACACCAATATTTGCGTCTAGAGCCTTTGCATTGAGGGCTATCTGAAAACGGCTGTGGCGCTGAAGTTGCCTGTGAATGTGGAGTTGGTGGCATGTGAAACCCGCATGTGGAGCATTCGTTTGTGTGGGATGCTCACCAAGCTTCATTTCAGTCCTAGGTACTCAAAGGGCACTAAGCATAGAGTGTGAAAACTGAGTTTCCTTGAGAGCTGCTTGGAAGCCTGATGGTGTGTGAAGTTAGTGAGCCAAATGGAGTTGTTCTCCCACAAGAACCACTCGGCTGATCCTTCTTCAATATGCCCTTCACCAACATGCAGTGTTTCCTTGATTGAATTAGCTCTCACACCAATATTTGCGTCTAGAGCCTTTGCATTGAGGGCTATCTGAAAACGGCTGTGGCGCTGAAGTTGCCTGTGAATGTGGAGTTGGTGGCATGTGAAACCCGCATGTGGAGCATTCGTTTGTGTGAGATGTTCTACCAGGTTCATTCCTAGATAATGCACTCAAAGGGCACTAAGCATAGAGTGTGAAAACTGAGGTTCCTTGAGAGCTGCTTGGAAGCCTGATGGTGTGTGAAGTTAGTGAGCCAAATGGAGTTGTTCTCCCACAAGAACCATTCGGCTGATCCTTCTTCAATATGCCCTTCACCAACATGTAGTGTTTCCTTGATTGAATTAGCTCTCACACCAATATTTGTGTCTAGAGCCTTTGCATTGAGGGCTATCTGAAAACGGCTGTGGCGCTGAAGTTGCCTGTGAATGTGGAGTTGGTGGCATGTGAAACCCGCATGTGGAGCATTCGTTTGTGTGGGATGCTCACCAAGCTTCATTTCAGTCCTAGGCACTCAAAGGGCACTAAGCATAGAGTGTGAAAACTGAGATTCCTTGAGAGCTGCTTGGAAGCCTGATGGTGTGTGACGTTAGTGAGCCAAATGGACCTGTTCTCCCACAAGAACCACTCGGCTGATCCTTCTTCAATATGCCCTTCACCAACATGCAGTGTTTCCTTGATTGAATTAGCTCTCACACCAATATTTGCGTCTAGAGCCTTTGCATTGAGGGCTATCTGAAAACAGCTGTGGCGCTGAAGTTGCCTGTGAATGTGGAGTTGGTGGCATGTGAAACCCGCATGTGGAGCATTCGTTTGTGTGGGATGCTCTACCAGGTTCATTCCTAGATAATGCACTCAAAGGGCACTAAGCATAGAGTGTGAAAACTGAGTTTCCTTGAGAGTTGCTTGGAAGCCTGATGGTGTGTGAAGTTAGTGAGCCAAATGAGTTGTTCTCCCACAAGAACCACTCGGCTGATCCTTCTTCAATATGCCCTTCACCAACATGCAGTGTTTCCTTGATTGAATTATCCCCCACACCAATATTTGCGTCTAGAGCCTTTGCATTGAGGGCTATCTGAAAACGGCTGTGGCGCTGAAGTTGCCTGTCAATGTGGAGTTGGTGGCATGTGAAACCCGCATGTGGAGCATTCGTTTGTGTGGGATGCTCTACCAGGTTCATTCCTAGATAATGCACTCAAAGGACACTAAGCATAGAGTGTGAAAACTGAGTTTCCTTGAGAGCTGCTTGGAAGCCTGATGGTGTGTGAAGTTAGTGAGCCAAATGGAGTTGTTCTCCCACAAGAACCACTCGGCTGATCCTTCTTCAATATGCCCTTCACCAACATGCAGTGTTTCCTTGATTGAATTAGCTCTCACACCAATATTTGAGTCTAGAGCCTTTGCATTGAGGGCTATCTGAAAACGGCAGTGGCGCTGAAGTTGCCTGTGAATGTGGAGTTGGTGGCATGTGAAACCCGCATGTGGAGCATTCGTTTGTGTGGGATGCTCTACCAGGTTCATTCCTAGATAATGCACTCAAAGGGCACTAAGCATAGAGTGTGAAAACTGAGTTTCCTTGAGAGCTGCTTGGAAGCCTGATGGTGTGTGAAGTTAGTGAGTCAAATGGAGTTGTTCTCCCACAAGAACCACTCGGCTGATCCTTCTTCAATATGCCCTTCACCAACATGCAGTGTTTCCTGATTGAATTATCCCCCACACCAATATTTGCGTCTAGAGCCTTTGCATTGAGGGCTATCTGAAAACGGCTGTGGCGCTGAAGTTGCCTGTGAATGTGGAGTTGGTGGCATGTGAAACCCGCATGTGGAGCATGCGTTTGTGTGGGATGCTCTACCAGGTTCATTCCTAGATAATGCACTCAAAGGCACTAAGCATAGAGTGTGAAAACTGAGTTTCCTTGAGAGCTGCTTGGAAGCCTGATGGTGTGTGAAGTTAGTGAGCCAAATGGAGTTGTTCTCCCACAAGAACCATTCGCTGATCCTTCTTCAATATGCCCTTCACCAACATGCAGTGTTTCCTTGATAGAATTAACTCTCACACCAATATTTGCATCTAGAGCCTTTGCATTGAGGGCTATCTGAAAACGCCTGTGGCGCTGAAGTTGCTGAGAATGTGGAGTTGGTGGCATGTGAAACCCGCATGTGGAGCATTCGTTTGTGTGAAATGCTCTACCAGATTCATTCCTAGATAATGCACTCAAAGGGCACTAAGCATAGAGTGTGAAAACTGAGTTTCCTTGAGAGCTGCTGCTTGGAAGCCTGATGGTGTGCGAAGTTAGTGAGTCAAATGCAGTTGTTTCTTTCCCACAAGACCACTCGGCTGATCCTTCTTCAATATGCCCTTCACCAACATGCAGTGTTTCCTTGATTAAATTAGCTCTCACACAATATTTGCGTCTAGAGCCTTTGCATTGAGGGCTATCTGAAAAAGGCTGTGGCACTGAAGTGCCTGTGAATGTGGAGTTGGTGGCATGTGAAACCCGCATGTGGAGCATTCGTTTGTGTGGGATGCTCTACCAGGTTCATCCTAGATAATGCACTCAAAGGGCACTAAGCATAGAGTGTGAAAACTGAGTTTCCTTGAGAGCTGCTTGGAAGCCTGATGGTGTGTGAAGTTAGTGAGCCAAATGGAGTTGTTCTCCCCCAAGAACCACTCGGCTGATCCTTCTTCAATATGCCCTTCAGCAACATGCAGTGTTTCCTTGATTGAATTATCCCCACACCAATATTTGCGTCTAGAGCCTTTGCATTGAGGGCTATCTGAAAACGGCTGTGGCGCTGAAGTTGCCTGTGAATGTGGAGTTGGTGGCATGTGAAACCCGCATGTGGAGCATTCGTTTGTGTGGGATGCTCTACCAGTTCATTCCTAGATAATGCACTCAAAGGGCACTAAGCATAGAGTGTGAAAACTGAGTTCCTTGAGAGCTGCTTGGAAGCCTGATGGTGTGTGAAGTTAGTGAGCCAAATGGAGTTGTTCTCCCACAAGAACCATTCGGCTGATCCTTCTTCAATATGCCCTTCACCAACATGCAGTGTTTCCTTGATAGAATTAACTCTCACACCAATATTTGCATCTAGAGCCTTTGCATTGAGGGCTATCTGAAAACGCCTGTGGCGCTGAAGTTGCCTGAGAATGTGGAGTTGGTGGCATGTGAAACCCGCATGTGGAGCATTCGTTTGTGTGAGATGCTCTACCAGATTCATTCCTAGATAATGCACTCAAAGGGCACTAAGCATAGAGTGTGAAAACTGAGTTTCCTTGAGAGCTGCTGCTTGGAAGCCTGATGGTGTGCGAAGTTAGTGAGTCAAATGCAGTTGTTCTCCCACAAGAACCACTCGGCTGATCCTTCTTCAATATGCCCTTCACCAACATGCAGTGTTTCCTTGATTAAATTAGCTCTCACACCAATATTTGCGTCTAGAGCCTTTGCATTGAGGGCTATCTGAAAAAGGCTGTGGCACTGAAGTTGCCTGTGAATGTGGAGTTGGTGGCATGTGAAACCCGCATGTGGAGCATTCGTTTGTGTGGGATGCTCTACCAGGTTCATTCCTAGATAATGCACTCAAAGGGCACTAAGCATAGAGTGTGAAAACTGAGTTTCCTTGAGAGCTGCTTGGAAGCCTGATGGTGTGTGAAGTTAGTGAGCCAAATGGAGTTGTTCTCCCACAAGAACCACTCGGCTGATCCTTCTTCAATATGCCCTTCACCAACATGCAGTGTTTCCTTGATTGATTAGCTCTCACACCAATATTTGCGTCTAGAGCCTTTGCATTGAGGGCTATCTGAAAACGGCTGTGGCGCTGAAGTTGCCTGTGAATGTGGAGTTGGTGGCATGTGAAACCCGCATGTGGAGCATTCGTTTGTGTGGGATGCTCTACCAGGTTCATTCCTAGATAATGCACTCAAAGGGCACTAAGCATAGAGTGTGAAAACTGAGTTTCCTTGAGAGCTGCTTGGAAGCCTGATGGTGTGTGAAGTTAGTGAGTCAAATGCAGTTGTTCTCCCACAAGAACCACTCGGCTGATCCTTCTTCAATATGCCCTTCACCAACATGCAGTGTTTCCTTGATTGAATAATCCCCCACACCATAATTTGCGTCTAGAGCCTTTGCATTGAGGGCTATCTGAAAACGGCTGTGGCGCTGAAGTTGCCTGAGAATGTTGAGTTGGTGGCATGTGAAACCCGCATGTGGAGCATTCGTTTGTGTGGGATGCTCTACCAGGTTCATTCCTAGATAATGCACTCAAAGGGCACTAAGCATAGAGTGTGAAAACTGAGTTTCCTTGAGAGCTGCTTGGAAGCCTGATGGTGTGTGAAGTTAGTGAGTCAAATGGAGTTGTTCTCCCACAAGAACCACTCGGCTGATCCTTCTTCAATATGCCCTTCACCAACATGCAGTGTTTCCTTGATTGAATTATCCCCCACACCAATATTTGCGTCTAGAGCCTTTGCATTGAGGGCTATCTGAAAACGCTGTGGCGCTGAAGTTGCCTGTGAATGTGGAGTTGGTGGCATGTGAAACCCGCATGTGGAGCATTCGTTTGTGTGGGATGCTCTACCAGGTTCATTCCTAGATAATGCACTCAAAGGCACTAAGCATAGAGTGTGAAATCTGAGTTTCCTTGAGAGCTGCTTGGAAGCCTGATGGTGTGTGAAGTTAGTGAGCCAAATGGAGTTGTGCTCCCCCAAGTACCACTCGGCTGATCCTTCTTCATTATGCCCTTCAGCAACATGCAGTGTTCCTTGATTGAATTATCCCCCACACCAATATTTGCGTCTAGAGCCTTTGCATTGAGGGCTATCTGAAAACGGCTGTGGGGCGGAGGGCGGGGGTCGGCGGCGGGGGGGGGCGGGGGGGGGCTGAAGTTGCCTGTGAATGTGGAGTTGGTGCATGTGAAACCCGCATGTGGAGCATTCGTTTGTGTGGATGCTCTACCAGGTTCATTCCTAGATAATGCACTCAAAGGGCACTAAGCATAGAGTGTGAAAACTGAGTTTCCTTGAGAGCTGCTTGGAAGCCTGATGGTGTGTGAAGTTAGTGAGCCAAATGGAGTTGTTCCCCACAAGAACCATTCGGCTGATCCTTCTTCAATATGCCCTTCACCAACATGCAGTGTTTCCTTGATAGAATTAACTCTCACACCAATATTTGCATCTAGAGCCTTTGCACTGAGGGCTATCTGAAAACGCCTGTGGCGCTGAAGTTGCCTGAGAATGTGGAGTTGGTGGCATGTGAAACCCGCATGTGGAGCATTCGTTTGTGTGAGATGCTCTACCAGATTCATTCCTAGAAATGCACTCAAAGGGCACTAAGCATAGAGTGTGAAAACTGAGTTTCCTTGAGAGCTGCTTGGAAGCCTGATGGTGTGCGAAGTTAGTGAGTCAAATGCAGTTGTTCTCCCACAAGAACCACTCGGCTGATCCTTCTTCAATATGCCCTTCACCAACATGCAGTGTTTCCTTGATTAAATTAGCTCTCACACCATATTTGCGTCTAGAGCCTTTGCATTGAGGGCTATCTGAAAAAGGCTGTGGCACTGAAGTTGCCTGTGAATGTGGAGTTGGTGGCATGTGAAACCCGCATGTGGAGCATTCGTTTGTGTGGGATGCTCTACCAGGTTCATTCCTAGATAATGCACTCAAAGGGCACTAAGCATAGAGTGTGAAAACTGAGTTTCCTTGAGAGCTGCTTGGAAGCCTGATGGTGTGTGAAGTTAGTGGCCAAATGGAGTTGTTCTCCCACAAGAACCACTCGGCTGATCCTTCTTCAATATGCCCTTCAGCAACATGCAGTGTTTCCTTGATTGAATTAGCTCTCACACCAATATTTGCGTCTAGGGTCTTTGCATTGAGGGCTATCTGAAAACGGCTGTGGCGCTGAAGTTGCCTGTGAATGTGGAGTTGGTGGCATGTGAAACCCGCATGTGGAGCATTCGTTTGTGTGGATGCTCTACCAGGTTCATTCCTAGATAATGCACTCAAAGGGCACTAAGCATAGAGTGTGAAAACTGAGTTTCCTTGAGAGCTGCTTGGAAGCCTGATGGTGTGTGAAGTTAGTGAGTCAAATGCAGTTGTTCTCCCACAAGAACCACTCGGCTGATCCTTCTTCAAATATGCCTTCACCAACATGCAGTGTTTCCTTGATTGAATTATCCCCCACACCAATATTTGCGTCTAGAGCCTTTGCATTGAGGGCTATCTGAAAACGGCTGTGGCGCTGAAGTTGCCTGAGAATGTTGAGTGGTGGCATGTGAAACCCGCATGTGGAGCATTCGTTGTGTGGGATGCTCTACCAGGTTCATTCCTAGATAATGCACTCAAAGGGCACTAAGCATAGAGTGTGAAAACTGAGTTTCCTTGAGAGCTGCTTGGAAGCCTGATGGTGTGTGAAGTAGTGAGCCAAGTGGAGTTATTCTCCCACAAGAACCACTCGGCTGATCCTTCTTCAATATGCCCTTCAGCAACGTGCAGTGTTCCTTGATTGAATTATCTCCACACCAATATTTGCGTCTAGAGCCTTTGCATTGAGGGCTATCTGAAAACGGCTGTGGCGCTGAAGTTGCCTGTCAATGTGGAGTTGGTGGCAAGTGAAACCCGCATGTGGAGCATTCGTTTGTGTGGATGCTCTACCAGGTTCATTCCTAGATAATGCACTCAAAGGGCACTAAGCATAGAGTGTGAAAACTGAGTTTCCTTGAGAGCTGCTTGGAAGCCTGATGGTGTGTGAAGTTAGTGAGCCAAATGGAGTTGTTCCCCATAAGACCATTCGGTTGATCCTTCTTCAATATGCCCTCACCAACATGCAGTGTTTCCTTGATTGAATTAGCTCTCACACCAATATTTGCGTCTAGAGCCTTTGCATTGAGGGCTATCTGAAAACAGCTGTGGTGCTGAAGTTGCCTGTGAATGCGGAGTTGGTGGCATGTGAAACCCCCATGTGGAGCATTCGTTGTGTGGGATGCTCACCAAGCTTCATGTCAGTCCTAGGTACTCAAAGGGCACTAAGCATAGAGTGTGAAAACTGAGTTCCTTGAGAGCTGCTTGGAAGCCTGATGGTGTGTGAAGTTAGTGAGCCAAATGGACCTGTTCTCCCACAAGAACCACTCGGCTGATCCTTCTTCAATATGTCCTTCACCAACATGCAGTGTTTCCTTGATTGAATTAGCTCTCACACCAATATTTGCGTCTAGAGCCTTTGCATTGAGTGCTATCTGAAAACGGCTGTGGCGCTGAAGTTGCCTGTGAATGTGGAGTTGGTGGCATGTGAAACCCGCATGTGGAGCATTCGTTTGTGTGGGATGATCTACCAGGTTCATTCCTAGATAATGCACTCAAACGGCACTAAGCATAGAGTGTGAAAACTGAGTTTCCTTGAGAGCCGCTTGGAAGCCTGATGGTGTGTGAAGTTAGTGAGCCAAATGGAGTTGTTCTCCACAAGAACCACTCGGCTGATCCTTCTTCAATATGCCCTTCACCGACATGCAGTGTTTCCTTGATTGAATTATCCCCACACCAATATTTGCGTCTAGAGCCTTTGCATTGAGGGCTATCTGAAAACGGCTGTGGCGCTGAAGTTGCCTGTGAATGTGGAGTTGGTGGCATGTGAAACCCGCATGTGGAGCATTCGTTTGTGTGGGATGCTCTACCAGGTTCATTCCTAGATAATGCACTCAAAGGGCACTAAGCATAGAGTGTGAAAACTGAGTTTCCTTGAGAGCTGCTTGGAGCCTGATGTTGTGTGAAGTTAGTGAGTCAAATGCAGTTGTTCTGCCACAAGAACACTCGGCTGATCCTTCTTGAATATGCCCCTCAGCAACATGCAGTGTTTCCTTGATTGAATATCCCCCACACCA